>NW_014333893.1:442912-445575 GCF_000341935.2 Cephus cinctus | reverse complement strand
CACCACCGAGTTTTTCATTTCAAAGTTCGTTTCGACTCGCGAATCGAACGATTTCTTTCTCGAATGTCGAGCGATGAAACCGACGCCGTTGCTTCTCTCCTGTTCTCCCCTTCTCTCTCGTCCCTCCTTCGCTCCTGCAAAGTGTCAGAGGCGACTCTTAAGACGTCTTCCTCGAGCGCCTGGGTTATGCATCAACCTGCCCATCCGCCTGATGACTGGTTGGACATTAACGACGCGGTTCTTCCTCTTCGTCCTGGACAATTTACATCAAAAACACGATGCATCCCCATTGCAGCGACATTAATATGCGAGTGCGATACGGCATCCGCACCCCTCCCCTCCGCCCTCCTCCTCGACCCCTTCTGCGCTTGGCAAAGTATGACTTACAAAGTATATAGCGCATCTGGCTGGCGATTAAATATTTATCGAAATACACACCGTGCGATATGGCGGTCGGCAACTTTGTCAGTCCAGGGGCGGCAGGGTGCCCAGAATGCCCAGGGTGCCCAGTGCGCCCACAGTGTGCCCAGTATGCCCACTGTGTCCAGTGTGCCCAGTGTGTCTGGAGAGGGTGGGACCAAATTGCACGACAAAACTGTGTACTTTGCCGTAGTTACGTTCACTCTCATTTCCCACCCTCTCCCCATTCGACTTTTACCTTGGCTATTTGCTTCGAGAGAAGAAGGAAAGAGGGAGGGAGAGGGTGAGTCTTCGTGGCTGCGCGTGTAGGTCCGTGTGCATGCTGCTGAGACTCGTGAGAACTTTCTCCCTGGACACACCCATTTCTTTCACCCCCTAGTACAAGTCTTTGACTTGCTTTCGACGATCGTCATGCGTAGTGTGACAAAGTCAAATGAAAAGCCGAAGCTTCCACGTTCTTCACACCCGACGCTGAGCATTCGAGGCTCCGTGCGTGATGAGGATCCAGGGAGGTTAAATTAGGGGTGAACTGGAGAACAATCTGCGGGTACATGGAGAGGGTAGAGATGATGAGGAGGACTGAGGAGCGGCGCTCAGGAAAGCGGCCAGGATGCCGATGAGACCCTTAAAAATTAATTTGAAAAGTCAGGCAGGCCGGAATCGCCGAGGGTTCCGGTGCTCGCGATATGAAGTCATTGCCTGAGGATTGCATGCAGAAATCGCCCGGAAAAAAACTTTCAAATGAGCCAACTTTGCGTGTGTCTTTCACTTTCCGATGTTTTCGAGGTACCAGCCCCTTTGGCTGGGGAACCTCGAAAGCCGCCACATATTAGCAAAGTTGTCGGATGCTTGGAGCCCGACTGCCCCGACTGCCTTCAGCCACTTGGGAAATGGCGATCAAGGAACTTCCGGTTTTCGAAATATCATTTTAAAAATTCATTCCGCCTTATCTGCACTTGTGTTTTTGACAAATTTCGTTTTTTTTTCTTCTTTCAGGCCAAGTTGTTGGAATCTTCTCACGCTTGGCTCGGAGCCTCCACCTCCAGTATAGCCGGTGAGTATCCGCCTAATACCAAACCCTAATTAATATAATTAGCAACGTAATGACTTGTACTCCACATACAGCCAAGTACACTCCAAGCTCCCCGAAATATCCTAAACCTTTGTCCAATTTCAACTGCGCACGCTCCTGCGCTACCAAAGTGCAGGTGCATCCGCATCTACTTGCGCATGCGCACAAGAGTCCACTGACCCTCGCTCCTCGACCCCCAAATTCGCCGTGTTGATTATTACCACCGGGAATGAAAAAAAAAAAAAAAAAATTCCCCGCAACAGAGTCGTGCCCGATAGCTGATAAACGAGGACGAGCTACCCGAGGCGGAAGTACTGAGACCCTAGAATAATGAGCTTACGCAATCCGCGTATACCGGATTATGCGCTAACCGGAGAGACGCGCTGTAGATCGACATTGACTGTGACGTATGCGACCGCGACCATGACAATTACGAGTACGGCGACTCGAGTGATGAACTTGCCGATTGAGGATAGGATAGGACGAACGTGAGAGAACGTAAGACAAGAAGAAATACGTAGGATGAGAAACACTTGGGAATCGCGGAGGGCGGGAGGGGGTCACGTGCGTCATCACCCGGCCAATAGTAAACGACGAGAGAATGCATTTCGCTTGAATATAGAAAGCAATTAAGATATAGGTAGCAGCGACTGGTTAATGGCAAGCTGATAAGACGTCCGCGACTTCTGCTCCGGTTTTATGTACCTGTGGGTTGGCTACCTTACTCGAAGCCGCTCCTACGCGAGATACGCGTCTTTGCGGATTGATCATCGTCTTTAAAAGTTCAAGCAATTTCAGTCAATTACAAAGCCACGTTCCCATATCGCTCCTGGATAATCGAGTAGTAGACTGCCCTCTTAATGTCATTACAGGAGAAAAGTATGAAGAGAACCCAGCGCGTTAGGTCTCTTTAGCGGGGGCTGTAGCGAATGCCGTGTATACACAGGAGTAAGGAGTGTAAAATGAGTATAAAGAGCAGTGGAGAGCAGTGGAGAGCAGTGGAGAGCAGTAGGCAGGTAGCAAAGTAGAGCGCAGGTGTAGGGGGTAGCGGGAGAGCAATAGCAAGTAGTACGTGGGCAGAGGAGGGGAAGAGGGTCCAGGGGGGGGGTGCCGCTGAGTCGTATGGCGTGGCGTTAAATCGTCAAGGGGTCGAGAGGGCAAGGGCGAAGTG
>NW_014333893.1:440990-442353 GCF_000341935.2 Cephus cinctus | reverse complement strand
ATCCCTCGCCCCCCTCCTCCGCATTGTCACGTACGCAGCAGCGGCACGTGGATCCCGTCGCGTTTTTCGCACCCAGGGAGAATTTACTGCTCGATAGACGCTAATCTTGGAATCTAGAGTCCAAACGGGCTAACTCCTAAGCAGGCGCAGGAATGATCGGCGCCCCGTGGCAGTTCCTTTGAGGAACGATCGACTCGGCGCTGGCATCGCGGCCGAGATTGACTCGTCGATTGAGAAAGAGAGCTTGTCATTGACCCTATCATCATCCATAGACAAAAGTCCCTCTGCTGATTTCTAGCTGACTATTCGAGCCTGCTGAAGCTGAAGGCGCCGACGTGGACGCGACACGATCTTAAGGAGGCGATCGAGGCTGTGGTCACGCAGAAGATGCGCTTCACGCAAGCATCGACCAAGTACGGGATCCCCAAGGGCACCCTCTACGACAACATACTCGGCAAGTCCAAGAGGATGATGGTCCTCGAGGAGGCTGCGCTCAACTCTAGCGAGGAGGCCTCGGTCCTCGAGTTCTGCTGCGACATCAGCGTCAGTCCTTACAATCGTCGCACCAAGAAGTCTCTTAACGCGATTCTGAACTTCGTCGAGAAGCTCAGACGGAAGCGCGATCCTGGCTTCGTCTTCACGGGACTCTCGGGTTTTCGATGGTGGTGGGCCTTCTGCAAGAAGCACTCCATAGTCTCCTTGTATTTCAACGACGAGAACGAAAACGAATGACCGGCTAGGTCAGAGGGCTGGCCCTCCTCCTCGCCACCCGTCCTATTCGTTACGGCTGAGATTACGTCCTATCAGAGTCTATTGACCACCGATCGATCCTCTCCTTCATCTTGAGATCATCAGGATCATCGATGATCCTGGTGATTCCTCTCTCTCTCTCTCTCTCTCTCTCTCATTTGCAAATCCTCCTTGCACTCCCGATTTACTCCTAACCCGAGTGTCCTGTTGGTCGGCCTGGATAATCTTGATAATGATCCTTAGACTATTTTGGGATTAGCCAGTTTACCGAGAATTCTTGGTGAGACTGCGGGAGGATCCGTCATTGGCCGGACGAACCCGGAAGTGCAGGACGCTCACGAGACGGAAAGAAGCATCGTTCAAATTCTAAATAATTATAGATATAAATTAATGTGCCTTCCATTCGATCGTCTTCCATTAAATATTTATATATTAAGGAAAAGCAAAAGGACCGCGACTCGGTTCGCGCTTATTCCTATTGATTCCTTCGATTTACTTCGATTCGAACCGATTTTCATTCCATGCGTTATTACGTTAGTTTAAATGTTTATTATTCACGAACAATTGTACATATATATATATTCGCTCATGCGCCCTATCGTATAGTTCCCCC
>NW_014333893.1:428150-440838 GCF_000341935.2 Cephus cinctus | reverse complement strand
AATTGTATATATATATATTCGCTCATGCGCCCTATCGTATAGTTCCCCCACCCCCCCACCCTCAGCATTCCCTTTTTTTTCCTTTTTTACTTGCATTCGAATTTAGGTAGTACAAATATCACTTTGTCATTCCGTCGTTTCGTCATTCCACTGCGCTTTGCTCAGAACGTCCAAAAGATCGACTCGACTTTTGCGAATATCGTTTTATCTTTTCTCTTCGATTTTCCCGCGTTGAATTTCGCTTCGGATGCAAGAATTTCGCATTTTTGAAAGCATCTCGTGCTCTTCCTCGCCTTTGATTTTTTCATTTCACAAATAACACGCAAACGAACGCGATTTAAAAGAAGGGACCAACATGACGAATTTATCGAGCAATATTAGATTTAACGTTACAGAATTGAAGGTTGCTTAAGTTATTAACGTTTTACCATTTTAGTTATATTTCAATTGAAGTTAGACGAAAACTTGCCGCGAAATGCATAATGATCCCCTCTAATGAATAACCGTGTACATAATATCCTCCATTCTTCCTGTCATTCGAAATTTCTATTTGCACTGTTGACGAGATATCGAGATTTATATGTATACAATATAGATTATATTTTTGTCGCTTTCGCGTTATCGGATCACTTGGCGCCGATAAGGGCAAATTAGACGTACGAACGTATTTGTATAATCGATTCGCGAAATAAGATTGCTCAAAACTGTGAACAAGTAAAATATGACTTTCCTCTGTCTATAGACGGAACAAAAATCTCGTTAAAGTTTATTATGACGTAAGAATGTTGATTGTAAGAGAATGTTTGTAAAAAGATAAAAAGTTAAGCATACGAGAAAAGGTTCGAGTATGTGAATCCTTTTGGTGAGAATTTAAGGCGGGACGAGCGAACGTACGGATCGACCGTGAATAGAGCCAAAGTCAAATAGAATCCTGGTGCTGTCCTGGCCCGGCGATCCGGTCGCCATATTAGAGTTAGAGAAATAAAAAAGTCCCTGGACCCACCGAAAGGATTCACGATTAGACGAATTAACGCGAAACTCAGCCGAAAGTGCCTTTTGTCACTCGCGTGCGATAGACGAGTAGGGAAAGAGAATAGTTTAATTAATAAAATTCAATTGCAAATAGCGTAACGTGTTGGAAGAAGAGAAAAACAAGTGTAACGCTCCGCGCAAGAAATTAACTGGCTTCGTTCAATTCCACTGTTTAGCGATCTAAAGATAGGCGTTGCGTATACACAGAGACGCATGTGCGTATCCACACTCGTTCACGGTGACACGCGTGTGCATACGCCTATGCACTATATGTTATTTCCATTTAATTGTATTAATTATTAAATTGAAGGAGGCTTCATTAGAGCCAATAACTTAACCATTAAATAATCGTTTCAAATTGAGGCCATCTGCCGTACCGGGTGTTCCGTTATAAAAGTGTCCTACGAAAGTCTCGAGTCTCGTTTTCTCACTCGCTCGACATTTCCCTGAAGGCGAATCCGCGAAATTTCACTGATCACGAATAAAATAGTTTTTCTTTTCTTTTATTCTTCATTTTTTTCCCTCTTTTTTTTCTCTTTATCTTTTATTGCGTCTTCGCTGAGGCCTCTGCGTTTACGTTTTCTTTTTTTGTTTTTTTTTTCTTACTTTTTTTCCCTCCAATCACAATCGGCGAAATACTCAAAACGCGTCGAATCGATGATCTCGATATGAATTTCGTGGTGAAGGCGACTTTCGTCCGATTTTTCAAATGTAAAGAAACCATCGAGAGTCTGCGATTGACATGTTGCGTTATCATTAAGAAATTGTATATTTACTAACGAAAAAGAATTTTGCTGTGAAGCTTCGAATGTAACGGTTGTACATCCTTGGAGAATACAATCGATGCGTTTACCCATACCGTGTCCAAATTATTCATTACTTAGGATTTACTTGTCTCACGTATCTCGATGCTGAATTTCTGTATCTTTTCCAGGTAAATCTTCCTATCAAAGGTACCATTAGAAATACTATTAACCACCAATAATACGTAATAAGAAAAAAAAATTGCTTCCCACATAAAAGTCCTGGAGCAAGCTCGAAAAAAGAAAGAAAGAAAAAAAAAAAACTATAACGAATCCAGGATAGAATAAAAAAGAAACAACGACAATATTGATCTGCCCGGTTTATAATTAATCCTAATTATTCCAAGTGGGAGGGAAAAGGAAGACGAGATTGATGGATATAAATCTTCCATTGACTAAAGGGGGTCAGGAGAAATGGCGTCTCTCGCAATTTCAGAAGCTAAAGAAATGATTACGGAAGTCGAGCCGTTCGGATCCGTGATTTTCTCCTAGGATATGGGACGATCCGATAAGCGGAAGTGCCCCATTAATTTCTCAGCCGTTTCGTCCCTAACACAGGCACGCGCCTCTGTACCATCACGCAAACTAGGAGATAGGACATATGTTATATATGCATCATAGATAGTGAGACATAAAAAAAAAAAGGGCATCCATTCACTATTCGATTCGCTATTCGATCCAAGCCAGAGGAACTAATGCATTTGTCTCCGTTTTCCTTGGGGGGGTGTTACAGCAGATAGCTACCAGTACCAGCTGCAGTCGATGTGGCAAAAGTGTTGGAACACCAATCAGAGCCTGGTGCACAATCTGCGCTTCCGGGAACGCGGACCGCTCAAGTCTTGGCGACCGGAAACCATGGCCGAGGCAATCTTCAGCGTTCTCAAGGAAGGACTGTCGCTCAGCCAAGCAGCAAGGTCGGTACCGCCGTTACTCAAAATAATCTTTAATCAAATTTGACAAAATTGACAATCTTACGAAATCGTAATCGTTCGTATCCTCTTTTTGTGCTTCCAGGAAGTACGACATACCGTACCCAACGTTTGTCCTTTACGCGAATCGAGTTCACAACATGTTAGGTCCAAGCGCCGATGGCGGGGCCGGTGAGTGTTAGTTGCCATTTTCAGTATCTACTCACAGTACTTCCGCTTCTCGATCACAAAATAAACGAAAGGCTGGACCAGGCTTTACCTTCCTTTCCTGCCTGAGACGTTAGACGCTTAGGGCTCGCTTTAACCGTAGAGTTTAATTTATTCTCCTGCGACCAAGACAGAGGATACCCGTCCACCCTTTAGACGTGCGACAACCCGAGAATAATCATCGATGGATGCTTCGGGCAAATCGACTGAATGACATTTCAATGACTCATTATTCGCCTTGATATACATTAGCATTATCAATGGGGAAGGAAAGGACGATTGGAACGAGAAAGAGTATCGTTTGAAAATTCGAATCGGTGCGAGCGCGTCCTGTCGCGTCGCCAATTGTGAATAGTTAATAAAAGGCGATAGTAGAATATTCTAAATGATATATCGAGGCTCGAGACTGCGAGCCATTCGAGGGAGGATTTAGTTGCGCTCGTAAAAAGCCGCAATTACATCGGCAATAAGCGGTCCCGTTTGCAGAGTCGCATTAGGAGTCATTTCTCGGCGTTATTCGTCACGCTTAACCATTGTTTATCGGAACTTTTTCAATTCCTTATTTAACAATTGCAACCTTATCGTACCGCGAGCCAATACGCGCGGATTCGAATTGCATTAACTTACCGAATTCACGGTTTAGCAATACTCGCGGGCTCAGATATCTTCCGATTCGAATGGAGTTCCCATTTATGCCGGTGCACGTATGAGCGATGCATCAATATATACATATAGTCTATACCCTCCGTATTTGCCTGACGCGTGATTCGAATAAGCCGGCACGCGGTCTGCGTTCTCCATTAAACGAAGCATCCATCGGGCTGATTGGTGTCGAGTAACGGCGAACGAAGAGCGGATCGGCATCCAGTGTTGACAACCCGAAGTAACGATCGATCTCCCTATGCTAGATCTGCGTCCCAAGGGCCGAGGGCGACCTCAGCGAATACTCCTCGGGGTCTGGCCGGACGAGCACATCCGGGGTGTCATAAGGGCGGTTGTGTTTCGCGACGGACACTCGCCGCACATCGTCAAGGAGGAGCCAGCATCCATGTATCCCAGTCTTGCGAATTACGCAGCCTGCAATGGACCGGAAGGTGCGGTGAGTCCCGGCACGGCAGCGGCAGCCGCGGTCGCAGCAGTGGCCCAAGGTACGGGAGCAAAGTGTAACGGGTAGTCTGGATTTATCTGGATGGTCTGGATAGTCCGGCGAGGCAGAATTCACTCAGTCAGACGGATCTCGTGTGTTTTCAGGCCTCCGACATCAGATGTGCAGCATGGTGGCCGCAGCTCATTCCCACCAGCACGACATGATCGGTACGAATCTCTCCAGCAGCCTCTCGACGAACATCCAGGCGGCGATCCAGGCCCAGCATCATCACAACAACAACAACAACAACAACAATAACAACGGCAACTCGCCGCTGAATTTGGGCCTGGCGAGTCCCGGCTCAGGTGGTCCGCCCGAGAGTCCCATGGAGAGTCCCCTGGCCAGTCCTCTGGGTCCTCTGATGGATCCCACCACGCACATACCCAGCAGCGTGGAGGTCGGGATCGGAGTCAGCGGGATGACCTACAAGCCGGCGCGCAGCTTCGTCAGTCCCAGACCGGAGAATCTCTTCCAGGAGGACATCGCCGACCTCGTCAAGAGTTCTCACGGCCTCAAGGACAAGGACAAGATACCTGTGAAGTTGGAACCGCTGACGGACTCGCGTTGCGAATAGTAAGCGGCAGCGAGTGGCCGTTTGTGAGGAACACGAGTAGCCGAGCGTGTTGAACTGTTTTTTTTTTTTTTCCGAAAGAGAAAAGGATGCGAGAGACAGTCAGGACGGGGATAACGAGTAGTTCGGGATCGCGAGGGATCCCTATATTACTTTGGAGTATCCCTTACATGCATAAGCTACGTAGGCGCTCCCGATGGAAGAGTAAAGATGCGGAAGACAAAGATGGCGCTCGTCGGCAGTAAAAGCAAAGCGAAGCCGCGGTGGTTGAAACTAAACGAAAGAAAAATGTTTAAACGTAGAACGCGTAGAAGTGAGGCTTCGAATCAAAAGAAATAACCCTGCGCCACGCGGCCAGGTCGCGTGGCTTCTCCGGAAGGAGACACTCGTGCTAAATAATAGCGTAACGCGCAATTTTCTCTAGCGTGCAATACCTTCGTTCCGCTTCGTTTCGGTGTGGATAGTGGCTTTAGGTTTCTCCGCGTAGGCAGAATCCTTGAGGCTATGTCAGGATGAGTGAAGTCCACGTGGGACTCATTTCGATTCACTTCCTCGAGTTTTACATACAGAGTGAGAGAGATGGAGAGCGAGAGAAAAATAAAGAGAGAGAGAGAGAGAGAGAGAGAGAGAGAGAGAGAGGGGGGATGGGAAAGAGCCAACAGAGAGATAATGGCAAATGATAATAGCCAACATCTCGTTTAATGAATTCCTTCGAAGAAAGAAGCACTGAAGTAAAGGGTGATAGAGAGTGAGAGGGGAAGGGAAGAGAGAGAGAGAGAGAGAGAGAGAGAGAGAGAGAGAGAGAGAGAGAGAGAGAGAGAGAGAGAGAGAGAGAGTGAATATACAGGAGCGAATGAGAAAGAGAGAGACAGAGAGTGCGTCCCGGTTGCAAAGGTAGAGACGTTGCACCACTTTCCAATCTAGATAGTTTGTATCGTCGTGTCGTCTAGATTATGCATATAAATATTATACATACACTCAGTATATATGTATATATATACATATAACATGCACTTCTACTTGTCGCTCTGCCATGCAAAGAAGCGAAAGAGAGAGAGGGAGAGAGAGAGAGAGAGAAGTGATGAGCGGAAACACTACATAATTTATACCTACGCCTATATGGATATATAAGTATACATGGACATATGCATAAATACATATACCATTACGATAATGCCAAATGTATAATAGTTCTTAAGCAGTTGCATGATGATACACCAATTAATAATCGGACATTGTCAATGGTGACCGGTCGGTCCCAGCCACACGTGGACGCGACACGCCTGATGGTCAGGTCTTATAGTAAATAGTCGGAAGGTCCAGGACTGTTGGAAGGATTACATACAAGGAATGCTAGCGAAGCGTCGTCTTGTGCTGTCCGTTTATATGTCGTGGCGTTTCGTGAGGTCCTTTACGTAGAGTAAGACGCGTCAAATAGAGACACATTTATTTACTTGTGAAACACGCGCGCACGCACGCACCCTCGGATCATTCGAGAAGCGGAGGGCAGCGTAAGGATGAGTGCGATGGGTAAGACGTATTACAGAGGCTGGGCAAGGGAGAAGCACGCACAGTGCGTGAGAGCCTGTGGGCGTATATGCACAAAATATATATATATATATATACATACGTATAGATACACTTTGACACGTAAAGCCACATGCATCCAAAATCACATGTGCGAATGATTCGTAGTAAATTTCGCGATAGTCGCGCGGTTGCGAATGTTGCGTAAAACCTGTGAGACTTTTGGGTGGTTGCGTGTGTGCGGTGTATGTGGTATGGTACAAGCGCGACGGGGCCAGCGTTTTCTAGTCATTCTCACGCGCGCGACACGACATGCCAAGGATCACAAAAGGGGATGAATCGTCGAGAAATTGTACTGAGAGACAAGAAATATATATATATATATATATATATATATATGAAGGCGATGATGATGATGATGATGAGTGTGTGTGCGTGTTTGCGTGGATCCGGGTGAACGGGTGAGTTTAGGAATATAGAAATGAAAAAGTTGGAAGAGAGGCCGCTCGCGGACAACGTGGCGGCCTCTTCCTTTCCGGTAGGGAAGTGCGTGACTCGCTTTTTCGTTGTTCGCGGAGCGCGAGGGAATGTGCGTAAAATGATATTGTCGAGTGGATGAAGGTGCGAGTAGGAGGGATGAATGTGAGAAGTGGGATTTTAGGGAAAAAGTGGAAAATCATGTAGAAATGGAACGAAGAGATACGGGCCGCTGCTATACTATACATATACATAAATATATATATATATATATATATACATATATATATATATATAAAAGAAAGGCGAAAATGTACAAAATTGATAATTGTCTATTTAAAAAAAGAATAAGGAGAAGGAGACGCGAGCGCGCGTGCGCTGAAGTGGAATAGAAATAAGAGAGAGGGAGGGATGTAAAAGAAAATTTCACGGTCGAGATGGAAAGAGGAAGGAGAAAATCACACTGAAATAATAAAAAAAAAAAGAAAACCTTAAGATTTTAGCGATTATAGTGAAAGACGATGATGGTTGCTGTACGTTATTAAATGTAATGATTGCCTTCCTGCCATATTTGGGGTATGCCAAGTATAAAAATTAAGTTTAGGAATTAGGAGAATTTATGGGGAAAAAAAAAGTTGCGAGAAATTTTAAAGAATAGAAGGAGACGCGTGAACGAACGTGAAATTGGACTCACGATGAAATTCAATGAATTTGGAATTGTGCGATTGTGTGGGAGTGCGAGAGAGATCGGGAGGAAGATAGAATGAGAAAGGGTGAATGCGAGAGGGAATGGCCGTGCGAGTGAGAGTGAGTGAGAACGAATGGACCGAGACGGAGTTAGAAAGAGAGTGAGAACTTTCCTGGCACCTTATCGAGTGGGTGAACTTCTTGTTGAGTACCGTGGTATTTTTTTTCAAAATTTAACGTGAGCCGCGCGTCACCCGAAGACCGACGGAATCCGACCCGAACTTTCACGATTACGAATCTCTGTGCGATCTCTGGGCCGATGATTCCCGAAGACGCGAGACAAGCACACTCGAGGCCTTTGCCTTTTATATTAATTGAAGTTACGCGGACGATTAATATGAAGTTAAGGCCCTGCCCCCCTCCGCGCGCCCCCCTTCCCCTTACACACTGTATTGTCGAGCCGTTTTATGCCGAAATCCTCGTAATTGTAAAAAGAAATTCGAAGTGGCCTTCGCGAGTAAAAAAAATGATACCATTGTTGTTTTCGCTTTGACTCGGATGCGGAAGTGGAACCGCCAAGACTCTCATTTTTTTATTCTAGGAACTAATCCAATTTTTGCGGTTCGGTACGTGAAACTTTGTCCGGGTTCGTCGAAAGTAAAAGTAAATTAAGCGCTAAGGAAAATCGGATTTGATTAAGATTTAGTGAGTGGATCGTGGAAACGGGGCAAAAATTATTTAAGGAGAAATACGTCGAAAATGTTTAAAAAAAAAAAATCGTTAAAATTAATTCGAGAGTCGAGAGTAACTTCGCGCGCGCGACGCCAGATGACAAAAATATTCTTGATACAAACGTTTTTGTGCAAAAAAAATTACCAAAAAAAAAAATAAAGTGTACTGGCCGCGAAGAACACGTGAAACGCGAGCGTATACGGAAAGACCAACATTTTTCTCGTGGCTGCCGATTTTGTGCTTTGCGACGGGGCAGCCTAATTTCGGCTTTCGAAAAAGCGAGCGCACGGAGCGAAATCGAGAGATGGGACGTGGGAAAAACAAAAAAATGCAAGAAAAAAGTGAGATTCTAGGACTGTCTTTGGAGTTCTTTAAACGTAGGACGTATTATTATACTATTTTTATTTTTAACGAGTAGTAGGAGAAAAAAATGATACAGATCTTGGATCGAAGGTTTTTACAATCTAGGCTTAATGTGTTCAAAAAAATGAATAAATTAAAATCGATGGCGTCGAGACAAAAAGTGTAGTGCGTTGTAAAAAGAAAAAAGAAAAAAAAAGAGAAATTAAAATTACGAGAACCGAGCGAAAGGGAAAGAGAGTGCGAGTGGAAGAGAGAAAAACATGCGAGAGAGCGAAAGTGCGTGCGAGAGGAACAGTGTGCGTGGGTGAGCGAGTGGAATGAAATTATGAAAAATAATTGAGGTCGGTGGGGGAGGGGATTAAGAGTGGGGTTTAAAATTAAATATTGTATAAAAGAAAAAAAAAGTAGTAAGTGCCTTCCAAAAGAAAAAGTTTAACGAGTCCCGTAGATCGTGACCACTTGTAAATTAAAGAGTCATCCAAAATTTCGTGTTATCGTGTGCGTGGGAGCACCGCATTCGCCTTTTTCTTGGACATACTGCGCTTCGAAATTATTCCCGAGTTCTCTTGAATTAATATATTTTTTTTTTCTTTCTTTTTTTCAATAGCGAAGTCTTTCGGCCAATTCCATAAGTCAGTCCAAAATTCGGATACTTGATTACCGAGCATCGCGAGGGACCTTAAAAGAATAATAAATTTTGAATGAGGATACAGAAAAATAATAATAAAAGCGTGATTCCTTTTTTTGCTATTCCAGCGTGATCCTCACTGACGCGAACCCCAATGCCAATGTGCTTTACTGCACCTCGTTACGAACAATAAAAGGCCGCAATATGTCCATAAAATGTCGTATGTATGGTGCGTGAGTGACTGCAGCTGCAAATAAAATCGCGCGCTCGGCAACTACGGCTCCGCCGGCCAAACGCGCTATGGGAACGCCGCTGTGGAAATTGCCATGGGAATGGCCACGGTGCCCGTGCTTCTCGGGCGATCGCGCGGTGTCCAGAAAGAAAGAAAAATAAAAGGACAACAACACAAGCACCCTGGTAAATGGAAGATCGAGCGAGCGAGAGTGCGAGTGGGAGAGAAAGGGATGAAAAGAAAAAAACAAGAGTAATGAACATTTGTAAGATGAAATTCAATTTTGGATCGATCCACACCGGTAATACCCTGAATGGCATGTTCTCAAAGAGATATCTTTCGTTTCGTGATAACATACTAAATGCGTGTAATATCCGTGAAGAAGGCATCTTCAATTCGAACGAAAGGTTAACGAGGAAAGAGATTGATGCTGCTGATAGAAGGTAGTAGTGGGGAGAGGATTAAATATTTAAAAAAAAGAAAAACCAACTAGGAGAATCGATACTTTTTAAAGAAAAAAGTTTGAAAAAAAAATGTGAAAGGAAAAAACATTGCGTTTCCATTTTGATATATATCTGTGAAGAGAAAAAAAGAATACCTATATTAAATACTTAAGGTTTAAGTGAGGAAAAAAAAAGAAGTATCTAATACGCTATAATTGATATAGAGAACGAGATATAAATGAATATATATAAATATATATATATATATTGATATATATATATATACACATATATATATACATATATACATATATATATACACATATATATATATATTACATGACATAGGATTAATGCTGGGTGAGTTTAATCGTGAGACGATGCAAGAATCCTTATGTTTTTTTCATTTCCTTTTTCGTTTTTTTTTTGTTTTTTCGAATTTCTTTTCAACGACGAACAAACGCAAAGTGGTACGTGAATTGTGAATTTTCTATTTTTACATTTTGGCTACTCATGCTTTTCAAATTTCTTATCCTTTGACTTGCCACTGCTCACGCACTGACGCGATATAAGAAACGACAGTGCCACGCGTTATAGAAAAATCAAATTTCCCGCTAGAATCGTAGATTTCGGATCGCGACGAAGCCACGCCCACGTTACGCATAACTGCATGTGAAAATTGCAACTTTCTTTGTCAACGGTTTGCGAAGTTGCCTCTCGTTGGTCCTCGTGGAACAGACACCGGAGTGACAAAGGCAGCACGTATACCGTCCAGCGTATAACAAGTGGCGGATGAATTTTGAAAACGAAACGAAAATTTGGTGCGTCGATTCGATTTCAAGAATCCTCCGTTGCCCAATAAAGGATTAAAGGAAAATTAACTGTACAGGAACCATATTCTTTGATCTACTTTCGAGGAGTCGAGTCTCCTTGGAAGCACAACACATGGAAGCGACAAGCACACGTCAAAACGAGATTTACTTTACAGTTTTGTCAGAACTCTCGATTTTCGCGAAGGACGTTAAACACGAGGGAGAACGGGGAGGAAAGAAAAAATAGTTAAAAAAAAATATATATTAACGCTCTCACTATAAAAATCAGAAATATATTTGTCAAAGTTCCAATTCGAAATGCGTAATAATTCCATAACTCGCGCATGCGCAGTTCGTTTAATTTCCTTCGTGACAACCGAATTCGTCGAAAGTTGCCCATGTACCAGGAAACATCCTGATTGGTCGTCGGACTAGTAGCGAGCCGGTCAAATGGCTAGAATCGTATATTTTCAAAAAAAAAAAAAAAAAAAACCGCTGTCTTTCGCCCAAAGCGTACGATACCCCGAGTCAATAACAATTTGGACACGGGGTGGATGTCACGAAAGGCAAAGTGCGAATGGTTGAGTTAATAGAGATACGCAGAGTACACGAAAGAGTACAGAAAAATTAAGAGAGGAAAGAAGAAAAAATATGAAAAATAAAAAAAAATAAGAAAACACGCGCACACATTATACATACACGATATACACACACACGATATACGCGACTGTGTTTAATTGTAAATATGGGGAAAGCAGCATTACGGCAAGTTCATCGTATTATTATCTTCGTACGTGTAACATATTTATTTGCGACACTCGGAGTCGAGACGGAAACGCGTCTCTCTTGTGTCTCTTGACAATGAGAGCCGCTCGTGTTCATCCAGCGCAATGTGTTATAAAATAATAAAAAGAAATCTACACCGAGCCGAGATACGTCACCTCGCCGAGTGAACGTTTCATATTGTATTTTTGTTATTTAATAAGAGCAATCGATATTTATTTCCCGTTAAGCGCGAACGTCCGCGGACGCCATTTCGATTTATTCTCTGTACATATAGGGGACATCCGCCCGGTTTCCGACCTAGTGCCAAAGAATTATTCCTCTTTTTTTTTTTAATGTGGCGAATAATAAAAAGAGGCCCGATGGCTTTGCGAGAGAAGCGTTCAGCAGGGTGAGAAGGAGAGAGCGAGAGAGAGAGAGAGAGAGAGAGAGAGAGAGAGAGAGAGAGAGAGAGGAAAAATTAAATGGAAAGAGTAAGGAGAATGTGAAGAAATGTCGTTTCTTTTCTTTTTGGCACTGAACAGCGAGACGCGATGCTTCACGCGGCTGAACCCGATGTCTTTTTATCCTATTATTATTATCGTTACTTTATTTCCAATAGGAAATAACTATTTCAATAGGTAGCCTAATTCGTTATTTAATCAAACGTGCACGCTCGTGCGTCCATTGGCTTTCTCGAAGAAATAATGAGCCTCTCAAGAATTTTCCTTTTTTTCCTTATCGTCAATTCTTGGGATCATCGGATGAACTCGGGATTACTTTTAGGGATTGCATGGGAGGACGACTTCATTGGAGTCCTTTGGACGCACGACGCGGTACCTTCTCGTGGAAGTACCACCGTCACCCGTTATAACTCTTTTATTATTTATTACCGATAGCTCTTAAGCTGACGTTCTACCGAAATATGCTATACTTATAAATACACCCTATATATAATGGAGTAAGCGTACATTACCTACCTACCTACCTACCTATCCGTGAATACGGAAGAACAAACAGAAACACGCAATCATACATTTAAGTTGCTACTTGGCACGTATACCTAAGTAATATACTAACATAAACAGTATGCAATAATAATAAATATGAGAAATAAATTGCACAACCTTTGTTTTACTCATTACCTATTAAACTCTCTCTGAAATCTAGTAAACTGCTGGTATGTACTGTAACGTAATTCTTTAGCCTATGACCCGACACCGATAGCAAAACATACGGGAACGACTATCTTCGAGAAGCAACCTACGTTACCTTCGGCCGTCCACCCGTCGTTCGTGCATCCGCAAGCCAGGCGGCCGCCAGCCGATTCTTTTTT
>NW_014333893.1:427483-428041 GCF_000341935.2 Cephus cinctus | reverse complement strand
GAGTTGGGGTGGAACAGGCCCAACTCCACCAAGAACGAGAACTCTGACGGATCCTATCGGACGCGGGGGTAGCTTAACGGGTCCTGTCGATTTTTGGGGACGCGTAAAAGCGAGAAACGCAACCGTAGGTGCTGATCTTTGGGGTCGCGTAAAATCAGCAAACGCAACTGGATACATGGACGGGAGCGGACGGTTACGGAAATGCACGGCCGCTCAGGCTGCTAGGTTTGAGGTAGAGAGGGTCGGAGTAAGAGTCCGGCAAATAGTGCGAGAGACAGAGAGCGACGAACCGAGAACGCATCAGGACGAATCTTAACTATCTATCGAGATCCCTTGACCAATTAATAAATTGGGAGACTCACCGGAGCTGGGGCAGCTAATCCGTGGGGGCCGAGAACTGGATCCAAAGGACACTCTGGGGAGCACTGCACTAAAGCACTGCACTACACCCCCGTAACACTCACAGGAATTCATAGAATTGCCTGGAAATCGCGAGAACAACGCGATAACTGTACGAATCGAGAACTTGCTATACCGTAGCGAAACACGGCAAGAAAA
>NW_014333893.1:419233-427232 GCF_000341935.2 Cephus cinctus | reverse complement strand
CAAATCCGAGAACTAATCATCCTGATTGGTCGAGAGCCTTTTAACCGATAACTCTTCCATCTCCTTCTAGTCGTCCCTTTAAGCCAAATCGAGAGCGTTCCTTAACGAATCGGTACGTAACTCCTGGAGATCCTCCACGGCCGCTTCCCCAGGGCATCGGGCGACAGCTGGGCACCACGTCCTTAACTCGGGCAGGAGGTTCCTCTCCTGCCCTTAACCGTATCAAAACTACCTGCCCTTTGCCCATCTCCAGCGGGGCGCCGGTATCTCACCCGGGCTTCTGCCGGTCCATGAAGACGTCTCCGTCGGGTCATCTCCTCTGCCGGGCAACTCGGTACGTCGAGACTATCTCCCCACGGCAGATTCGAGCATCTCGACCTCAACTAAACAATAACGAAATCTTACGAGAACCGGAGCCGCCTTGGGACCGTGATTCGAAAAATCACGGCACAGTGCTTAAAAAATATATGCACTATTCGTAATTATGACTTGATGAATTTTCTACTTACTGAAGAAAACATTCTTTCAGAAAACAATGCTGATTGCTTTTACTTTTTTATTGGGCAAATGTTATTCGTTATAAATTAATGATGAATTCCACTAGGAAGGTTTGAACAAAAATTAATTGTACAGTACGTAACATATGATTTCATCCATATATTTTCCAATATCACGATCAATACAGTTTATATAAATAAATCAGCTGCATACATGTACGTACATATAAGTCACGATACAACTGATATAACGGAAAAAAGGGTAAGAGTTCTCATTGAAAAGAAATTGTTCGAGATTTGAAATGCATTGAAAAGACATAGGAAGACGCGTTCCGCTTAAGAAGTAATGAAATTTTAATAGATATCATGTCGCTGTATATATATAATCTCGTATAAACTTCTTTTACGATATTAATCGGGCTCGCGCGTATTTCCGCAGTCCGTGCGCATCACTGTTGATACGATCGCCAGACTTCTGCTCTCTCCTCTTTCTCAATTCGATTTTTTTTTCTGTTAGACGTTAACAACGTGTGGAACGTGTTTCTGTGCGTTTTGTGAATTCGGTGGATCATTTACTTGTTGCTGAGTATTGATTGGTGCCTGTTGCTGAACTGGTGCTGATTGCGCGTGTTGTATTGGCTGATGTTGATCATTTTGTTCTTGAACATGCTGCTGCTTCTGCTCCTGTGCGTGGAGTTGTTGGTTATTCACTGGCGGTTGGGCTTGGACTGGTTTACGAAGTGGTTGTTGCTGTTGTTGATGGTGTTGTTGTTGCTGCTGCTGTTGTTGTTGATGGTGTTGCTGCTGCTGCTGCTGCTGTTGTTGTTGATGGTGTTGCTGCTGCTGCTGCTGCTGCTGCTGTTGTTGTTGATGGTGTTGCTGCTGCTGCTGCTGTTGTTGCTGGTGAATAGGTTGCCCTTGAAACTGGTGTTGTCCTTGAGGAACTTGACCTTGATAGTGTTGTTGCTGTACAGGAGGCTGTTGAAACTGTTGTTGCTGTTGTGCTACTTGATCTTGCAAGTGAGCTGGCTGTCCTTGATAATGTTGTTGAGGTACTGGGTGGCCTTGTTGTGGATGTTGTTGTTGCTGACCGTGTGATACTAGTTCAGGAACTCTGGCACCCACAGCCGGTACGAATTCTTGTGCGGAACCACTGTGCGGTACCGGAGCATATTGCGGAGGAAACTGCAAAGAATTAATTTTTAATATTGTTATTACTGATCTTTGTCTTTGAGGAAACCGGAACACAAACAAAAATAACACAAATCAAGCGACTACCCTATAATATTTGAATACCGTACCGATTAAACTCCCCGTCGCTTTATGTAGATCAAAGATTTGGATATGCAATTTTTTTCTATTAACCTACAATCTAAACAACTACTTCAAAACGCACATTCCCTATTTTATTAGAACTCACCTGTTGCTGGTGTCCAGGGTCGTGATTATCCGGATACGGTGGTAGCTAATAACAACAACAAAAAGTGCAGAGAGAGTGTTAATTACTCTAATCACTAGGGAAACAATTTCTTAGTGAAAGGAGATGGATCGTCGCTAAGTAACTGATTGCGCTGATCTAAGCGACAACCGAGCATTCGCATGCAAACGCAAAAAGAAAGTGATGCAACAAAACAAAAATATTTTCAACGCAGCATTCGCAACATTTTGTGCTTACGTTGGAACTTTTCTTTAAACGTGCAGAAACTTAGGGTATCAATCAGCTATGAGAGAATTTCTTGCATGCCTCTCCTAACAAACACAAAATTCCTAAGTACTATTATTGAATTTTACTTACTATTCCTTGGGCGATCATCCTCTGGATTTCTTCCTGTCTTTGTCTCTCAAAAGCTTCGTACTCCGTTTGAGAATAAACTTGTTGCTCATCCAAACTCTGCCACCCTGGATCTTGCTGAAAGTCCGGCTTTTTCGTCTGCTCCAGAAACTCTTGGTAGCTGTATGTAAAATTCAAAGATGCTAAGACTCCATTAACCCAAAAAATTTCAATGTACTTACCTTATGAGGCCATCTTTATTTAAATCAGCTTCATTAAACACATGCTCCCGCATTCTTTCCATCTCTTCGGCTCGTTCTCGAAGATCATCTTCAGGAGCACCCTCGGCATAGAGCTTGTCCAATTCTTTCAGAAACAGAGCCTTAACTTCATCCTGATCCCAGACGCCATTACCATCCAGATCTAAAAATAATCAATGCTCAATAATTCGTACCGAATTGAAGGTTAAAAAATAATTAATAATTACCATGAAGATAGAAGAAAGTCCTGGGGTCAAAATCTTGACTTGCCATATGGTCCTGCTTCTCCCACACTTCCTCCAATTGCTGCTTGCTTCCAGGATGATGAAGCTTCTCATGCTTCTTATGTTTGTTTTCCATATCATGCAATTCAGCTTCATACTTTTTTCTGTGTTCCTCATCCATTCCTAAAATAACATGAATATAAATAATGCAAACAGCATCCATTTGCATAACGTAATTGAAAAATCATGTAATTCTGATTATTTCTAGTATCACCAGCATCAGTTACCAGTATTACCCTTCATCTTCTGCTCCTGTTCAAATTTCTTTTGCATTTCATACTCTTTGAACTCCTCTCGCCTGCGCTTATCAGCCTCGGATAAATCTTGTGTAGTCTGTAGAGAAAAAAAAAGTTATTGTCAAATTCCAACCAATACGAAACTCTAACTGACTAAATCATTACTTTTGCGATTAATTTCTTCAGATCATCAATTTCGAATGTATGTGGATTCGAGTGATCAAGATGCTCCGCAATCTTTAGATGATCCGAATCAAGACCATTCTCCAATTCATATTCTTTAATCGCCAGGTGTCTCAATCTTTCCAATTCCTGTCGCTTCAGTTCATCCAACTTTGATCGTACTTGATGACTCACGTATTCCAATTCGTGTGCAATTTTCCCCGTCTAGTCAATCAAGCAAACCATTTAATATTGAACGTCTGACGGTGTAACGATTATCGAGACATCATTACGTATACTTACACGAATGTCAACGCTGTCAGCCTTTTCCAATTTCGACCGAAATTCTGGGTCACTTTCCAATGCTTCAACGACTTCTTTCAAGTATCTATGGTATTCCATTACTTCAGCCTATGTATATAAAAGAAAAAATATAATACCCTCTTCTCATAGAAATTAAATAATTTTCATTCATATATACATATATACACACACACATATATTCAGATAAAATATTCATACCATATCCTCCTTATCATCAATTTCATTTTCGGATGATTTATCTTCGCTCTCCTTTTTAGCATTCTTTGTCACGGGCGGAGCAACGGACTGCTGCACCACGACTGCCAATAAAGCGCATATCAGCAGGTAGCGCATTTTTCTGTGCATGAAAATGTATTAAATGAGGTACGAATGATGTCGATAAACAGAACGACGTTATTTGTGTAGTTACTCAGCTGCGCCAACATGAGATTCACAAATATAGAAACATCCTATGCGCGTAAAACTTAAATCAATGTATTCTTATCTATTATCGGGAGATTTACACCAGATTAGTCTCGTATCATCAATAATTACGATATCTAATTTCATTTGAAATAGTGGATAATTGATTGAATTAAAAAAAAATAATTATTCAATCTCAAAAGTCTCATTAATATTGATAAAATACAATTGTTTTTACTCCTTCCTTGAATAGATGTCGCAACACATATGACGGAATTACAGCGGGAAATTCCTTAATTTCCTCGTACGTGCGTTTAATCCTCTGACATAAATCCGTCTGTTTACATGTGTACAATAAATCAAACACGATAACTATTAATGGTCAAAATCGATCAAGTTAATTGGCAGTGCTCGAGAGTATTAAAAAAAAAACGGAATAAATATTAACAGATACAGTTTACAAAGTCAATAACATGTAGCATTGTTAACGACACTCCCGAGAAAGATGACGTGGAGAAAATTCTCAAAGCAGATAACAGCGCGTAACACGAATCTCATTCAACCAACCTGAAACTGCACTGTGTGGCTATTTCAAATAGATTGAACGTTCTAGCAGTCCCTGACACTTCTCCATAACTGGCTTTCAAGTGAAAGTGCTCCAATAATAAAAATAGTTGTTCGCTCTAGAAATCTTCGACGGGCTTCAAGAAATTTGCAGAATCTTCTCGAACTGACAGAGAATACATATAAACAGACTGATCTAAATTGAATTTACTGTCGAGGATAGTAAAGTATAACAAAATATACTATTAGACTATACTATAGTATACGTAGGCTACAAGGAAATATAGTAAAAAAAATGTACGATATGACGACAGATTAGAGGTTATTTCTATTAAGCCACTACTTTTTTCACTTACCTAATTCAGCTTATTAATATGCGTGAGAAATCTCTAGTGTAGCGCAGATCCTTCAACTGAACGGTATTTCAATGTCCAACTGTGCGTCCTGACATGGCCAGCGTGTGAAAAAATATGAAGCTATGACGTGCGTCTCGAATGCATGACTCCACGTTCCAGCCAACTGCCTACAACGAGAGAGCAGGAAGCGGTAAGACTTATACTAAGGTTCATACTATTTTCCGTCAGAGGGCGAAGAATTAAGTTTCTCGTTGGAGAAGTCGGTAAGGTAGATTACTCCTTCGAGTTTGGCTGTGCGTACCTTACAAGTCAGGAGAATAACGGAGAAGATAGAATGAGGTGCTACGGGAACAATCCTCTGGAACGATAGTTGTTAGTTCCACGAAAGGAAACCAAGAACGTGGCAGGACGGGTTCACCTAATTATTGGTTGTTTCGATTCACGAGCCGACTAGTCGTACTGGCCGAGTGCCAGCGCTACGTGGACCTCATACCGATACAGTGTAGAACTGATGGGTCCCCGTCTCTCTCCCAAAGCATACAATTTTTATTTCGTTTTATTCTTTCTTGAAATGTTAAAAGAACGGAGTATCGCAGCTGTAACAAGAATTTGGTATAAACTTGTCGGTACGCACAAGAGTGTGGTACAAAAAGAATTAGCACGACAATCGGACATCGTGAATGAATGATAAATAACATTTGTTATGAATGAGACCGGTTTCTTTTTTTACGTCAGTTCTTTTACTTTTTTACCTCCTTTTTATTCTTTCGTAAACCAACGTCATCCGTCACGCATGCGTAATATGTACATAAATACATTTAAACCGATGCCCCAGGCGTGACATCTGTGGAAAGTCTACGAAGATGAGATAGCTCAGCGTCGAGATACAAGAAGGATCGTTTTCTACTTGGTACCAGGAAAAAGAAAGATGATCTCTTGAAAGACTACCAGGAGACTTCCGTGAGTGTAGACTTCCTGAAACACGCAAGAGAATGAGACACACTGTACATTACGGATTGAAAGGTTCATTGGTTGCGCGAGAATGAAAGACTGATCAGAAAAGGATGATGAAAGTATAAAAGAAACATGGCGACACACACCTTTACCATGATACCAAGGAATGCAAATCTATCAGCGAGCAGTGGTCCAGCGCGAGCAAGTAAGTACAATGAGCTACGTAGAGTAATAGGTGCATAAAGTTCACGTGGCAAAAGACTGTTGCAATCTGCATAATATCACTAACGGCTGGAAATTTATTATTGCGCTCTCGAGAGCCTTCGATATCCAACCAAGTGTGCAATCGTCTTGCGTAATTATTCCCAAGCTTTCGATTCCTTCAATTATTAAATTTCTGATTAAACATTTTGTAGGCTTCTACCAAAGTGTCACGTGTACGTGAAACTGGCCAGGAACATTTTAAAATGTATGTATGCCGGGCACCCAACCTTCTAGGAACGGCCCTGATCAAAGCCCAGAGTGTACACGATTCTCCACTCGGCTTTACGCTTTACCTTCCGTCATTTTCGGTTCCCCATTCCCGCCCCCCAGGCCGCGCGAGGATCGTGGGGGTTTCGGATGAACCGTGGGGGTTTGAATTCCTCGTTCCACGGCGGGCCAGTCATTAGGACGGTATACCTGTGTCTACAATCTTTTGTGGACCTGTTACCTTTAGACAATGCCCGGGGTCCCGACAAGTGTTTTCGTATCTGATTGACCCATCTCCCGGACGACTCTCCGCCAAACGGCTAATTTTTCTCTACGCTAACGACCTTGGTATACCTACCTCCAGTGCCTCCAAATCCGTGTGCCAATCGCACGGGGCACCCCTCTTATACCGAGCCGCGTCCGGAGTCAGAAGTCGAGTGCAAACTTTGGCAGGACACTTGGATTTCCTCGAAAATCCATTTCCTCAAGGATAACTACTAACTAGCCCGAGTCCGTTAAATGGTCCGACTTCGTGAGGCTGATGCGTACGGTCCTTCATCCACTGGACCACCACCGAAGAAAATGGTCCCGGCCATATAGTAGAGAGGGCCCCGTGGGACCCAAGAGGATTCCAGGCCGCTTCGACTGAACAGGAGATGCCGCGTGCCGTCACGATTGGTCTATGAAAAATTTTATTTTTCATTAGGTCTGTCAATATTTTGGGACTCTCTTGAACGTGAGCTATTCATAAATTATGCTTGATCCTTTTTTTTCCCCAGTTTTACTAGTAGGCCATCGTATCGCAAGGTCCTCTCTAAGCAGAAGTATTACGGGCATATAAGCTTTAAAAAAATGGAATGAAAAAAAAAATAAAAAGAATTTCGATTACTGGAACCACCATATATCTTGGAGCCTTCGGTGTTTATTTTTTCTTGAAACGAGCCATGATATCCGGTAAAAAAGCAGCAGGCTACGACATAGCGGAAGTGTCTAAATACTTAAACGACCCGTGGCTTAAACGCCGTTGATTGCAGTAGGAGGGAAACGAGAGGTTGACAATGAGTCTCGTTTCGTCTCGTATCGTCTAGCGGACTTGCTAGCGTCATAATTCTTTACTGAAATTAGGGTAGCGTTCATAATTGGCACTGCCCTGCGAAATACTCGTTACCAACTGCAAGCGGTAGTGGGTTAAGGGATGCTTCACTATTTTCCATAGAAGGGGCTAATCGGACTGCCTGTCGGAGCGGGTGAACACGCAAGATAACATCGAATCCTCCCAAGAGGCAAGAAGCCTCCTCCAGGTGGGTCAACATTTCGATTTTGACTTCAGATAAAAATCCAGCCTCCTCGACCGACCAGCTGGTCTCCCCAGCGTCATATACGTTTTCTCTTATGGTTCTTGGATATGGAGAAAAATACAAAAATATTAATGGCCGATCGACGACAAAAATGGTGGACGGGCAAGAGGGAGGAATTGGGCACAGGACAAGGGAGGGACGAGGGGTGACTATCGTGCAAGCGGAAGTGACAATGGACGAAGAGCTTGGGAGGCTGACAGGAACAACAAGAAAGAAAGAGGGCAGAGAGGGTGCAGATGAGGGCGAGGAAAATCGGTCGTAAGAGGATGGTGAAGGTTTTGCTCTGGACAGGTAAGTCGGTAAGAGGCGGTACGAATCGACCGTTCGCTCTGGACTGCTCTTGAGGTCCAGGGTGGGGGG
>NW_014333893.1:385057-419098 GCF_000341935.2 Cephus cinctus | reverse complement strand
AGCGGAGCAGGTAAAACAAAAAGAATCGAGGGGGGAAAAAAGACAAGAGAAATGGGTAAAAAAAGAGAAAAGGAAAAAAATGTCGAAAACCAGTCTTATGCAGTTCGTCCGGGAATATCGAGTCTCTGCGGCCGCTGCGCCCATTGCGAGCAGCACGGCCGCCACCACGAGAGCCACCAGGAGAGCCGCTCCCGTCCTCGGCACTCCCCAGCATCCGTCTCTCTCTTTCTTCCTCTCACTCCCCATCCACCTATCTCTCTCGTTGTCAGAGATCTCCTGCTTCAGCTCAGTGGCACCTCTGCCACCTCCACGGGCCTTCTTCTTCCTCTCTGCGTCTCCCCCTCCCTCTCTCTCTCTCTCTCTCTCTCTCTCTCGCTGGATCTCCTCCTTCATCTTCTCCCACGTCCTTCCTTCTCCGCCTTCCTTTACCTCCTCCTTCTCGAGCATCAGCAGCAGCAACAGCACCTCCTTCTACTTCTCCTCGTTCCGCTTCTTCTTGGAAGTCCACACCAGGTCCTCGGCTCTGCCTTAATTCAGTCCAATGAGAGCCTCCTGCCGATCCCATTCGACGGAATCGGGAATCCTTCGGAATTTGACAATCCGCGGTCCAAGTGATTCGAAAAAGTGACCTCCCGCATCGCGTGACCTATTCACTTGGCCGCTCTCTCTCTCTCTCTCTCTCTCTCTCTCTCTCTCTCTCTCTCGAGCTCCTCTAGCGTGCCTCCCGTGCACGCACTCACGCACTCACGCACTCACGCAACTCACGCACACCTTCCACCGCTCTCGACTTGAGCTAACGAGCACGACTACCCGACTACACGAGTGCGACTCCAATCCTGATACTCGGAGCGGACGAGTCTCTCAGCCGGGAGTGACAGTCATTTTAAAGATTCCAGTTAACAGGAGAATTCTCGCAGGCGAGATCGTCCCGAAAAGTGTGAAGAACCAGAAGAGTGACGCACGCGGGGATTAATGAAATAAGGAGAGTGCCGTGTGCGTGGTGTCCGCTGTTCGCATCTGTGTGAAGACCAGAGAGAAGAAGAGGCCACCGAATCCTTAAGACGAACGAAATGTCCAACGGGCGTTCGACTCGCGACGCGAACCGGTTGCCCGCTCTGAAAATAATTTCGTTGTCGCCGTCGATTCACTAGAAGCTCCGAGGACCCGTGGTGGCCGATTGGGAGAACAGGTAAGCCTTTCCAGTTGAAAATATCGAAGCCCGCGCGCTGCTTTAGTTTAATAGAATAATAAACATCGTCCGCATAAGCATCGAGTCTCTCCGGTTGCCATAGAGACGCCCAACTGCGTCTTCCTCTGGAGGAAGTGACGAGGCCGGATAAAAAAGAATCTTTGAACGCAACGACGCACTTTCGAACGCTCTCGAGATGCTTATGGACGCAAAACGTAGCCGCGCGTAAATCGCGATCAGCGATCGCTCGATGGAGACGCGACTTTCAGTTTACTTTGATACGCGCACACGCGCACGTATACATACGTATTAATCGATCTGGCTCAGTATCATTGTTTCCAAGAAACTCTCAGTAAGATCCATTTATTTCTGGTACGGCGTACTGCTTCTATTTTCTTGGTAAAATATACTCGACGCCCACCGTCCGGTGGGAGCACGCTCGATTTCCGGTTCTTACAAGAATTAACGACGGCCCCTGGACGTTCTATTACCGGCGGCCGATTATTTCGCGCGATACGCGACCCGGTAGTAACTTTAATAAGGGCGCGTGTCGCTTCTTTTATTTCCTCCGGAGGCGCGAATGCGCTTATGCTGCGTGCGACTTGCGATCGGGCCTCTCTACCGGGTGTACCAGTCGATGAGTGCCGATCGACCATGCGAAAAATAATAGCAGCCGCTCGACCCTGTCCTTGACGAAAATTACGCCACTCTCTATTCTCGATAGTTTGTGAAATTCTGCGAAATTCCAGCTGCCTAGGCACGTCGACTTTGCCCGAAGCCGCGACTTCGTGCGATACTTCGACTCGATGGTTCGCGGAGCCCGGAGCCCGGCTCACGCGTCTGCTGCGACCACTATCACTTCCAGCATCGGCAGCCGTTCGAAGACGTGGCAATAGACGTTTGTGCTCTGTAGTGGGCCAATAGTAAGGAGGAATAGTTGGAAATAAGAAGCGTGGAGTCCAGGCGGTTGCCGTTTGTTATTGAAGTTATTCCATCGCCTCGAGGCAGAACAAGGCGAGGCATAGAAGCACACACGATCGACTGGCTGCCTGGCTGCCTGGCTGCCTAGCTGCCTAGCTGACTGTCCCTGGCTGACAAACATCTACATTTCAATCCAGCCGTCATTTTTTTTTTACAAATTTATATAAAACGACAACATACACTCACGAGTATACAGGGTGTCCCCGTACGGATGCTCCTTCGTCAAGTCACTCGAAAGTTCATTCGAGTGAAGTTGCAGCAGTGTGAAGTGGGCCATTCGAAATTTAACGATTAATCCTTTTCACTCGTCGACGTGCCTCCATCTTCTGTCCTTTATTCTTCCTTCTCTGCGTCCCGCGATGGTCACTCTGCCGTGACTGTGGATGCTGCTAACAAGAGGTGGAAGGGTAGTTTGCGGAGAGGGGAGGTCATCGCGTGGAAAGATTGGGGCCCTTTCGTCACGGGGCACGCGCTCCCCGGGGGCCCACCTGCCGATCGGACGCAATAAAACCCCAATGACACCCCCGTGAAACGGCATTCAGTCGACTGCCGGGCTCCCATTCGTTGCCCGGGAGCCGATTAATGGGGAGCGCCGGGAGAAACTCGCTAACTCGTTTACGCGCGTTAATACGAAATTGAATGAAGGCTGATCACTTGAGAATTGCCATAAAACCGGCGCCTCTGAAGTTCGACGCCTTTGTCAAGCGAGACGCCATCGCTCGTGGGCCTCTTAACGCCACTAGGGAGGGTTGTAAAGTTAAAGTGGGGATTCTTCGGGACAAGCTCAGGCATGAAAGTCCAAGTGGTTTTAGTTAGTCGAACGCGTTAAAGTCGTTCGTAAACCAACTACAGGCTCACGTTAGTTTCCGTCTGAATGGAATTTTGGTTTGGTGATTTTTCGAAATCGCACCTTCACATTTGTCCGATACTTTTTCTTGTGATTTTCCTAATGAAACGCCGACACGTCACACGCCGTGTTTATTTTGGATTTCACTTTTGCTCCTCGTACTATTATTCGTTGCGTGCTGTGGTATACTTTCGCGACACCCCGTATGTCGTGGTTTACGCTAATGAAATTCCTTTCCAATAATCATTCACTTTGCATATCATAAAGTTTCAATGAGGCCGATATTAATAGACGGGACTGTTTAATTGACACTTTCAAAAGGTGGAATTTTTGCTTATTGCGAGATCTCGCGTTATGTCTCGACTCTGATTCTTAATGATTTGGCTATTTCGAGCGTCATTCTCGCTGAATTCTCTATGCGCTGCTGCTATTTCGAGTATCTTCTTGTTTTCTGGGCTTTCACCTTAAACACTGTGTCGCTATAACGGTAAAGTTTGGCAGGGCTATTCGATTACGTCATGGCAATTAAAATCTCCGTTCCTGAGTGGCCCAGATATTTTTAAAGAAATTTTCTTAATTTTTCCAATCCTCTTCTCAGGACACGATGCCGTGGTGGAGGCTGATGCTCTTGGCAGGTGCGATGTTCATCCTGCTGCTAGCAAGGACGAATTTCTCACACGCCTGCAACGAAGCAATTTGCGCCAGCGTCGTGAGCAAGTGCATGCTCACGCAAAGCTGCAAGTGCGACCTGGTGACCTGCACCTGCTGCAAGGAATGCTTCTCCTGTCTCAGCTACCTCTACGACGAGTGCTGCTCCTGCGTGGGTACGTAGAAGGTTTAGTTTTTAGAAAAAAAAGTCCAATTTTGGTAATTTACAAACTTTCAAAACGTCCTTTTCACCATTTTTCAGATCTCTGCCCCAAGCCTAACATCACGAATAATCCTCTTAGCAAAAAATCGCACGTTGAGGACTTCAGTGAACCTGTCCCAGGACTCTTCCAGGCTCTCACGGCCGAACCGGATTCTCTTGAGCGCTGGCTGACTTTTACGTTTCCGGTAGATTTTGACATGACGGTTTTCACACCTAAACCTGAGAAGGAGATGAAATATCACATGCGTGAGTATAGATTTTTTTTTTTTTAAATTCGACTACAAATCCAAATTATTTTTTTTGTATAATCTAAAACATTTTTTTATTGGTATACCTGTTTACACGAAGCGATGTTTTTCGTTGACAGAGTCTGTCAAGCAGGAAGTGCATCCTGCAAAGCCAAACGTGATGACAGTAAATTGCACTGTGGCGTACATGGCGCAATGCAATTCCTGGAACAAGTGCAAAGCCTCTTGCCAGAGCATGGGCGCCACGAGCTACAGGTGGTTTCACGACGGCTGTTGCGAGTGCATAGGCGACACCTGTATCAATTACGGCATCAACGAGTCCAGATGCATCCACTGTCCTGTAGATAAGGAAGAGGACGACCTCAAGGATCAATACGATGACTACGGCCAGGACGAGGACGAGCTTACCGAAGACGAACTTGATTGAGGTTTAAAGAAGAATGAAAAAGAAAAATTAAGATCATCCATTTCTTTGAAAATCTCGTGAAGGATTACAGTTTTTTTCATCAGACCCTCGCGCAATCCCGGTGACCGTAGGAATCATTCTATCTTAGTTTCTGTCGCTAGGTCGAGTGTTAATTGACGATCCTTTGTCATTGGGATCAGCTCAGCCAGTGACTGTACTTGTTATTTTAAATCGAGTTAACGTAAAGCGAGCCCTAGTTTGGATCTCTTCTAAAGAGATTCGATTAAGCTATCTGGGCAATCAGTAAAATGATGACTGAAAGTCATGAGAGCTTTCCCTGATGAAAGCTCACAATGAGCTATGTGAAAATACTCGGAAATTCAAATCTGTGAGAAATCCAACAAAACAATGACCTCGATATTGTCAAAGCGTTCAAGCATGTTGAGTTTATTCGAGGTTATGTAGTTTTTTTATACTCGACCGTAAGAAGGTCTCCAAGCATACTCCAACCGTGGTATTAAGGTACTCTTAATCTTCTATTATTTTATTATTGTATTGTGCCATATGAATAAAATTGTATATATTTCAAAATTATCGAGTATTGGTCAAAACAATTATTTTGGTTTTGTGTTTCTCCCTCTTTGTTCGATCTTTTTAATTGTCTTACATGGTGTTTTAAACTGAAAAAGTACTAAAAAAAAAGTACGAACATTTAGATTATTGATTTTCCACGAGGACTCGTAACTTCTGTCGAAACCGGTACAATCACACGCACACCTTACGCTTACAATTCTAAATACGTAAAATCCATAGAATCAATAATGATAATAATATAAACCATAACTAGCCTGCTCTCTTTAATATGCATAGTCAATATGCGTATAATACTAACGCGTGCCGATACGTAACTCTCATAAATATCAAACATCCAACTACGATATGGTATTACCGATATATTCGGTATATTAACAACAATTACTATCATTTACACTGATAGCTAATCTTTTTTTCTTTTCATTTGGTAAAATTGAAATATTCAAATGGATTGGTCCGCGCGAGTTTCGAGATGCTTCTCAAGGAGCATTCGACATTTTGAATGTCAAGTAAATAAAATGAGAAGTATCTTTCAAGACGAGTCTTTCATAAAAAATCTCATCCTCTGAGGAATAGATTAATTGTGGAATCTACGTCGAATGATGCTTATCCTGAATCTCATTGGTTTCCGGAAGTCTGATAAAAGGTAGATCAGCACCACTCCACATTGAATATAATTGTGATCTTGCGCATTCCTAAAAACAGTAGAAAATATTGTCAAATATGGTATACATATGTGTAACAAATTTTTTTTTTGATAATCTCCAATTTATTTTACCCCAGCTCCTGCACTTTCCGAACCCGAACGACTGTGAGCGGAAGTACCCGAATCCGTTGAGGAACTGCTCTTCCTCGACGGCATTGCGTCATTGGTTCCTGGAGAAGAGACAAAACATTTCTCCTCGTGACCCAAATGCATTCGAATCAATTTTAGAATCATACCAGCATCAGATTCTCGAAAGCAACTGTGATCGCTCTGAGAGTGAATGCTGTCCTTGCTGTCACGATGTCCGCTGCCACTGGCGCCACTTTGTTCTGAATGAAAAAAAAATAAAATAAAGTACCTGTCACATTATATTCCATAATAACCACCACAGCATTCGAATCTCACCCGAGTCCCTGTGTTCTCCACTATGAACGCTGTGATCGCTGTCGCGTTGTCCTTAAAAGTAAAACTCGATCATCAATCATTCCTCTTCATCAATCTTATTCTAGTTAACGATGCTCAAGTGATTACCGGAATGATCCGAATGATCGCTGGAGTGAGAATCATGCGGCCAACACCTGGGCGAACCAACACGACGGGTTTCCGGCCAGATCGAGCCCTCGTAATTCCCTTCGTAATTGCACGTCGTTAAAGTAACACCTGGTATATGTTGACTAGGATGATACAGTTGCGTAGAAGGCCTAATACCTGTTTAAGCAGATGGAAACTTACGAAATGACAAATAATATGATGCAACAACAGTTCACCTGGTTTACAGCTAAGCAATTGAATGGCTTCCTGTAGTCCATCCTGACTGGCCATTGCTGAAGACTTCCACACGGAATCCGGAGTGATGGATCTACTACGATCCTGAATAGGAACTCTGAGCTTGCTTCTGATATCCTGCCTAGGCCAGTCAGTGACATGCCTACAGTCCCAGGGCATGGACCACCTTCTCATTGTGTTCTCCGATGATTCGCTACACATCTCAGCGGCTGCCGTTTCCGACCATCTTCTCTGAACCTTTCAATCATTCGTCATCAACACACGTCCAATCGGACTGTTCATAGCCACAAGAGTTACCTGCAGAGGAAACAGTGGATACGGCAAAGGTGATCGCTGACTTTGTGATTGCTGCCTGGATGACGTAGGTGGAGGACTGTACAGTCTTTCAAAACATTGCTGTAGCGCTGCAATATCACACTCTGTGTTTCCGGTCTGAGAACAAGAGCACTCGGCCATACCGCCAAGACACTCGCAGCACGCCACGCAAAATTGATATTGCAAATTGATAAAGGTCAATAGATTGTCACAGAGAATGTCCTGAAAGGAGACAGTGTGTTTAGTATACAAAAAAAAATAGGAATCATGAAATTCTTTATTTTCAATGACTTACGTGTTTGTCGCCATTACTCTCGCGGCTGTTGTGATCTCTCAAGGCTGCCATTACGTGATTCTTGACAGTATTGCTAGCCACGTTGGTCACCCTGGTCAATTCCTCCCAGCCTGCCAAACATTGTCCTGTCAATCGACAGTGGGAGATGCTGTTGTGAGTCGAGAGAAGAGCCTGCAACGATTGAGCGAGTTTTGTTCCAGCTGAGCAGAGACCGTTCAGCATCTGAGAGAACGAGTCATGTAATTAAGTCATTTAATTGTTCTTATTGGAGCTAGTGCGAGAAATTGGATACCCTTGAAGAATTCTTTAATTATGCGATCAGCACGAAGGATTTTGAACGTACCTGAAGATAGGCGAGCCAACTACTTAGGCATTCGCTCACTTCCATTTGACTTTTTGACACTTGATTGTCTCCAGTTTTCGAATCGCCCGCACCTTCCGCCATTTTTCCAAATTCCAAGTAAAACTTTGCTTTATTCCGATTACCTGCAAATTTCAATTCGTAATAGACAATCGGCTGATGATAATTCAATTTACTTTTAATTTATCTGCGATTAAATAAAAACAAACGCGTCACATATGTATACAGTAAACAAATATATTATTGAGTGATAATTATTTTTTGAATATATGGACAATATAATCGTCATTTGATAAACGCTTTATAAACAAAAAACAGGAAACTATAAGACTCTATTTTTATACTAGTGGGTACGAGAATACCGTTTGAGAGATATTCTGTTTTCTCTAGAGTACTCGATAGCAATGGTGTATTGAATTTGGTGAAAACACTCACATTTTCCAGGTGGTGTTACACTGAAGACTTTACACACTGGCCTGGGAAAATTTGATGGAAAAAACGATAGAAAATGTATTGACGTGGGACCATAGCGACCGGCACCATGTTAGTCCCTCGTACATGAGTACCCATGTACCAATGTACATGCTCGCGTACATGCGCACGTAGCTTCTGCCAGGAAGAATTCCATAAAGTGTCGTTCTCTGCCACTAGATGTCAGCACGTGGCGCTTTGAAAGCCACGTTTGAAACCAAGAATTGCGTCAGACCGCAGCAACTAAACTCGCTTAATACTTACTCTCTGGTACCTTTGCTTTGAGAGTAGAATTGTTTTAAAATTTTAAATACCATCACCGCTGAAACGTTCGATAGAGATAAATAATATTAAGAAATAGGAAATTCTTGTAAAATAATATTTTATTAAAACTTGGCTCGATTAGATAATTTACCGTGAATGTCTCTTTCTCTTTGCAAAAGGTTAATGCAATGCACCTTTCTTTTTTTTCCCCTCAGGACTCTGTGTAGAGAGCCAAGATCCTCAATTTTTTTTTTATTCTATCACGTATATTTGCGGATCCTCCAATTCACGTGGGTGCAAATTGCACAAGAGTTGATCGTCCAGTCACACAAGACTTGATCGGTACGGTAGAATAAAATGTGCTAAACAGGACCCAGAAACTTGTGCTTGTTCGGTGAGTTGAGTATTTCCATATAAAAAAAGCCACTAGCAAGGTGGTAAGAGACTCGCCAAGGAATGTACATTGAGAAAGGATTGCAGACAGGAGCCAAGTGACAGAGGAAGGAGAAGTAGTTTACGATAGAAGATCGAAGTAAAATAACTGGAGTGCAATAAAACGGTGCTCCGGTAGCCCCGAACTGAACCTTGCTTAAGGTGAAAGGGGCTTTAGCGTGGCGTGACGTCAGTGGATACGAAAAAAAAACGTGAAAGACACAGCAGAGCATTGACGAAGGGAGGGAGGGAGTGCGGCGATCCCGATTGGCCTCACTCGAAGAAGGACAGCGATAACTTTAACGGTAAACCCAGTGTAACCTTATAGGCCAGACTGAGAGAGACTTGGAAGTCGCGAAGCGGCTCGTCTACCTGGTGCTACTACGCACCAGCCCTGACTCTTTACAAAGCTTTCCTGAACCCACGATCGGACTGTTATCGGTTCGCCACGCTTCATCTCCTCCTAGCGGGGGTTGCCCGTTCGGCAAAATGGCCGCACCCTCCTTCGTTCTGAAACGGACGGGTAAAAGCGCACCTAGAGAAAAATCAAACCTGTTTACGTAGGTAATATTAAATTGTGTTCATGGACAGGTCGATTCACATTAACGGATACAACAATATTATAAATCATACAAGTAGAACAAGCCACGAGGAAGCATTCCTATTTGTCATATTTATGACATGAGAAAATTATAGTAAAAAAAAAACTATTACGTAGATAGCTTTTTGATTTGCATTTAATCTTCAGAAGGCAATCTGCTTCCTAGGTAGATCGACGAATGCACCCACAATGCATTTCTCCAATTATCACGCTGCAATTTGGTCGCGTGGGACAGCTTTCTTATGCTGCGGTTAATTATCTCGGCAAGCCAGCGCTTTTACATTTCTGCGTGTCTAGAAACTCTCCCGGGCGAAGAGTTAACTGAAGATCGATTATGTGCAATATATTTGAAACGATTACCCTACCGTATACGAGGTCAATAAAATAGGCGAGTCCACCCGGTATAACTTGAAGACACCCAGTCGCCATCTGCCATCCTGTATCCACTGTAACTTATACTCGGTATGCAAAGGTGCATTTCGTACACTCTAATCCCGGGCGTAGCGATTACAAGGAATTGTACAAGCAGTAGAATACCGTACAGTCAGGAATAAAAGTTTTCTCGGTTAGAGCAGTCACGAGTGGATGAACTTTCATATCCAAGAACTAAAGAAGCCTAGCCAGAGGCACTCGACGGTCGACCGGTGAAGGGAACGGATCGCAGACGCACAGCGGGAGCCAGACGAAACAAACCACGCCGCATGGCACCAACGTTTCAAGATTCTTGTCAACATTGATCCAATATTCACCCGTACGAAAACCCTGTGTAATTCTTGCAGATGACGTCCTACTAGTTCCCTCGCGTAGTGTCAGTTCCAGGTTGAGTGGTTAGTTTCTAGTGAAAATCAAAAATAAAAGCCCAGTGCTAGAAACGTCATCACCCTTGCTAATTGGATGTGTCAACGTGATGTTTACCGGACTGGAAGTTTCGGGCATGACAACGTGAACTTTACCGTTTGGTGTTTATAGGAGTTATCACGAATCGACTGGAGACTTGAACGACTGTGCAGAACGTCGCGAGTGATCCCGATGATAAATTCTAGAGAGGTTAAACGTCACGTTTTGACGAAAGTGCGCGAAGTGATGTGATTTGAAAATATTTGGATATCGTCGATGAGGAAAAAATTCTTAACGAAGAATCAGCTTGTGAGATTTTGTTCTCTTCGATATAACCAAGTGTATCCTAACAAACCTATAGACTATTCTGTTCACTTGGTTTAAAGCGGACAGAAACTAAGCGAGTTTCGACACTCGGCCGTTTCGTTTGGACACTTCGTGAAAGTCGCCCGGGATTTTCTAGAGAACCGATGCGCGACTCGGACTTGGTGCTTTCGTGATTTTTATCAGTTTAGTGCATCGTCAATGTGATCCGATTACGTCGTTATGACGAAGGATCCTAGGAAAATGTTCCTGGCGACGGTGATGCTCCTCCTAGTAGGAATCCTGGCTGCCGACGCTCAAGGTAACTGTCGAGGATCCGTGAGTCCAGTATGCGAACGCTGAGATCGGCTACAAGGACAACCGGACGGAGATCCTGTATCGATCTCAAGGCGGTCGGGAACTGTTGTTTTGAGAAAAAAGGATTTTATCATTCAAGCCATCTTATTTAGTGAAATTCACTAGGTTCACTTGGTTTCCCCTAGGGGAAGTTGACAGTGATACACACGTCTTACCCAAAACAATGCTGTTTTCACTAGGAAAATAATTCTCCGTTGACGTCCGCCGATTGACTTTTTCGCCAGAACGAAACGTCATTCCTGTTCCGCCCACTTGATCCATGTCCTCGCTCGTTTTCTGGACTACCGAGGTCACCGGGTATATATATAGAAATACCTGGCAATGATATTTGGCCAAACAACGACTCGCCGTTTTACGTTTCCCTAGCCGTCATTCTTTTGTTCTCCACCAGGCGAAGCGACTGCGTCTTCCTCTTGTGAATTTTTTAAAATAACATTCTTCACCGATCAACAAAAATATACCGTAATATACGGTACTCTTCATACTCTACATACATCCAAGTAACGTCGTACAAAGTATATCGTTTAACAGCCACCCCACAGACCCTACCGGAAACAGGGGAAGCGCACCTGTCCCTGCCGAAACTCGATACAGGTCGACCCAATTTTGGTAACTCATTTAATTCGTACCTACAGCTACTTCAAATTATATGAAATAAAGGAAAAAGCTTCCTTCGCAATGCTGATCGTGATATCCTTGAAATCTTAATTTTACCAGCATTATTTGAAATAGAATGTATCCAAGTCTACCTCTCACTCTGCACCTGACCATTGCGCTAGACTTTAACACAGGCTCAGTGAGATTTTGTAGATTCGAAACGCCGTGCGCTTAGTCGAGTTCTTATTTGGCAGAAAGACGCGTAGGAAGACATCGTAATATAAAATGCGTTGCGATTAGTCACAAGGAGTGACGGGTTGCGGGTGAATAGTCTCTGGCCGATTTTCAAATATCGTAGAACATACATAATAGGCATCCAAGACCATGTCGAGCGATACGTAGGAATTTTTTTACACGAACGTTGCTATATGGGCGGATAGCTTAAAATATAAAAAGGCCCTTCATACAGGTCAAGGATTATCTCAAGGAAAATCTCCACACGTAATTTACACTTTTCATACAACACTGAAGCCATAATAATTTTGTTGACAGCAAAAATTACGAGACTAATAATTTTCAAAACTTTTATTCCACGTAGATATCTACAACTCCAAAGGGATATATTTATCCTGTCATAATCCAGAGTACTTAATACTCTCAAATTACCAAACCCTTCTCCAATGGCCAAGAACCTTTGATCGTATTTGATATCTCGTAATTTTCGTACCGCAGACATAAACTAGAGAAAGGTATTAAGACTAAAGAGAAGGGAATTGTATATCCACGAATAGACAGTGCACTCGGAATCCATAGATCCTTAACATTTTTTCTGATCGTCCTTTCAATAGGTACTGGATATAAAAGCCGAGTTCACACGGTTTATTATCGTAGTCCCGTACTGGTCAATCTCATTAAGCAGTGAACCATGTCTGTCTGGATTTTAAGTTTGATCGAGATATCAGAGACAGCAAAAGCTGTGAAGGTAAATCAACACGTGGGCTGGTGCAAAGACAAAATAAATGTGGGAGAGACGTAACATTTGATAGAAAATTCAATATGGCGGCCGACACGGTAAGGAGCGAGAAATAATAACGACTATGGATAATCATGTGGATAACCTTATCGTGGGTGGGGCACTTGAGTGTCTGCAGGTGAAATTCAGATAATGCACTAAGAAAGGCTGAACTGGGTTTCGTCATTTCCAAGAGGTTAAATGCACTAACACTTGAGAATTCCACGTTGCCAACCTTATCCACCTAAATGACAGTTCAGTGTAGGGGCTAGTTGCATCGCGGAAACATACCTGTTCGACATCAAATTTTCCGCATGGCTGACACACACGTTAACTGCACCTCTGCTGCACTAAGTTCGCGATAGATGTTTACATGTTAGCCAAGACAAGAACTCTCCCGTGACTTTCTATGGATTCGTAAGGGACGCCGTTGGGTAACTTTCAGACCGGCCGAACTAGTCCGCACTGAATTCCCTAGTAAATTTATTCCTTCGTCGTTGTTACGTCTTCCTCAAGTAATGTCGTTCAAGTCTTGAAAAGTTGTGTCAACACGCACTTTCGTAAATCTTAATATTTTCTTGAAAGCACTAGAACCGAGAAGCGCGGCACGAAGTTGTGAATCGAGAGAAAAAGAAACATGGCGTAACTCGGCGCGCGCAATACGATACGCCGCCAACTTCAAGACAATAGATTGAGAAACTTGACAGGTTAGACGTTGCCATCTTTCCGCCAATAGAAACGAGCCTGAATTAATATGGAGACTAAAATTGCAGATTCTGACACCCGATTTCAATTTTATGTGAAAATATTTTTTTTTTCACGTGTTAACATATCCATGATCGGTTTACGTATGCAAACTTGCCAAATTACCGTTTTAATCGAGAGCCTCCTGATCGAAAGTAGAATCGTATAAAATCCGTCGACCGGTTACTCTGCCAGTTATAAAGTTCCTTCTCGTAGGGCTTGTTCGTGTTTTTATTCAGTGTACATACATGAATGGATCAACAAAAAAAAAGAGAATTCAGGTAAAAGTAACGATTACGCGTGACATCTTTTTTTTCTTCATACAACGCTCTCACTTTTATCTTCAAAGTCAAACATCGTTCGATTGTTACTCCTGTCTCTTACCTATTGGATAATTTGAAAGTTAACAGTGTGGACCTGTGTACACATAAATCTACCGGGTGTGCTCATTGGACGTGAACGATTGAGGACTTTAACGCTACGCGAGCAAAGGATCCGATAAGTCAATGTAAAAAAAAATTTACAAATACAAAAACCTCCGAGTCACAGTTTTCACAGTAAGTCGCTTTACGCTTTTACTCGCTCTACATATCACGTAATTGTCTCTCACTGTGTAGACAGTAGATAACCAATTGTCGTTACTTCGAAGCGTGACTTTAGTTAATCTTTTTCTCGTTATATCAATATATATCTAACGTGCCTACCTGCAGTATACGTTTACTGTACACAATGCACTATGTGCTATGTACTATACAGTGTTAAGTATAGACAACAAGTTGAGAATTCAAACGATAGATCAGGGCCACTCCTACTTTCTACCTTTTTTCAATCTGTCAAAGAAGGAACGTACTTGCGCGTAGGTTACGTCGGGTACCCAACGTAGAAGAATTCACAGACACGATCTCAACTAGATATTGACCAGGTATACATACCTTACTTATACCAGGTATGTACATCGGATCTCTTTCACCCATTATTATACTTTTTCCTTGACTAAGATCGAATCCTGTCCGACCGATATGCTCGACCAGTCGAAAACTTTCAACGCGACTCTGCGATCCTTACGAAAGAATCTAGAAAGGACAGATTAAAAAAAAAGAATAACATAAAAAAAATGTGTTCTTACGAAACTTGACCAAGGGAAACGATCTAGCATTGAAATTGAGATTTTTTCCTCCCTATCACTACGTGATCACTCGTGTCCATATTGATTTTTGCACACGTGAAAAATGTATTATTTGCAGAAATTGCAAAGACTTTAGATTCGAGTCATTTTCATTTATTGTAAGTGGATGACTACAGATCACCAGATGTTTAAAATACTCCAGGAGTCAAAGACACGTAACTCGAATTACCGGTATCGGAAATGTTAACGATGTGTTCGCGACTCGACTAAAGTCCGGCACTATGTATTCTCGAGGATGCCGCGACGTACCGTTATTTCGGCTTTGGGTTTTGTAACCGAGTGACCCAGACCTACAAGACGCTACGGAACTGCGTGAATGCGATTCCCTCAGGGTATCCAACACCATGGCAGACTGTACCGTAGAGCGTATTGGTAGTATCGATATATCCATATATCGCAACACGTTGATCGATACTGATGTTGGTATCGACTAGAACGATTAAGATTCTACATGATACGCAACGATGGAATTTTATAGTGGAACTGGTCGTAGGCCACGAGGTACAACTTACGCGTTGGTTCCCGGGATCATTGAGGAACGACCTGGTTTTTTAAAATTTGCATCTACCCTGCTAATTGGCCGGGAATGAAATTGTGGGGCAAGTAATTTGCAATAAAGAAATTGGTGGGTGAGCAGCCTAGCGACTAATTGCAATTGCAATTACAGCTCCTGGGAAGTAGGATGATCCCGTGACAGGTCCAGGACGCCGATCTTGCATGCCGGCTCAAGTAAACGATACTCGTAGAACCTTAGGACTTTGAGGTTATCGTTCTATTGAAATTTCGGATAATTTTTTACGATAACGTAAGGAAGCGTTAAACTTTCTATCCCTGAACGTGATCCAAGATATCCTATACTCGGCGACTTTCCCTGTCGGGGAAAAAAAGGCTTCGATCCACATATGTATATGGTCAACGTAGATGCACGCAGGACGCATATGGGATTTTATTAGAAATCCTATGAAATTCGATGCGAGGCATATTTACAGGAATTTCAACATTTTTGAGGTTAAATCGTGGAATAGCACTGTACCTCAGGAAGAACTAGGGGGATCGCGCTAAATAATTGCAAACGAAGGAAAGATAAGAATGGAATAAGAATAGTGGAATAATGTAATTCAAATGGTATTCGCGTGGGATTTACGTGAAGGATCTTAAAGCCTCAACATCGTCGTTCCATATTCCGCCATTTTACGTCGAGCGCGAAACAGCTGTGACTCCACAAATGCATCTGGAATTTATATCAATGCTAACGACTCGAGTTTCCCTCTGGGGTACATGGAAAAAAAAAACTTCTCTTTTTCTTTTTTCAATCCACTAAACGGGAGTCGACTTAAGTCACGTGACCGTTAAGCGGCACACTTCCGGCTGAAACTAATGTCAATGCCACCAACGAAAGATTAACGAACTTATTTGTTCAGACAATTTCATTCGACTCGTTCGAGCGTCATGAATTTTCCAAATTTTTTAAACGATTTTCAAAAATATTAAAATAAAATATCTTCGACCACTTTTCATTGCAGGTCAAAGATGCGGTCATCCTGCAGTTCCCATGAATGCAAGAGTCACACTCACCAGTGAGAAACTAACGGTCGGCACAGTGGCATCTTACACGTGTGATCCTGGCTATGAACTATTTGGGTAAGTAATCGGAATTTGGAATAAAATTTTAAAAAATACAAACCAATAAATATTTCTCGTTTCGCTCGACTCTGATCGTTTTCGTGAAAGCGATAATCGCCAGGAAAACATATATACGTGTATATAGCCAAGTGAGAAGTATCGAACGATAAGTATTGGAGAGTTCGTAATCCAAGCACAAGTGCATGGTAAACGGTGAAACGCGATTTTTTGCCCGGGGTCAATGACTTTCCATAAAGCGTCAAAGAAGAAAAAAGGGGGAAGTATCCTGTAATAGGGTTAGAGCATGTCTTTCGAAAATTCTTGTTGTTCCTGCGAGAAGGAACAACAGGACTACCTGTTCCGTCGACGATACGGCATTCGATCGACATTGCTCGAGTGTAACTGTGCAACTTGTCACAGTCTATTCACTTGGGCGACTGTCAATAGTCGCTCTATAACGTCCTACGTTAAATTGCACTTTTAAGCCTGAACTTTCTCCCATGTTAAGCCGGCTTCCTTTGTATTTTCCCGTTGCGTGTTTTACGGCTCGAAGCTGCTAAACGTGCGAAAGTAAACGATTACCCATGTAAAATTGTCTGTCGCTCTGAGCCATTACGTGGCGGATGCGTTTTAACCGATACTTCGAGACGCACTTTATGGAGGTTATGTTGACGCTGCTGACGTTCTATTTCAGATCCGACAGTCTGACCTGCGACGCTCGAGGGAAGTGGCAGGGCGAGCTTCCGTTCTGCGGTGAGTCTCCGTACTAACTTGACAATTCGATTGTCTCTTTTTATTTTTTAATCAATCGCCCAATTAGGTCCTCGCTTGGTTAACGCGAAACGCTGACGCAATATGCTTGCGTAAACATTCGATGCCTGGAGAAGTCTTGGAGTTCCTGCTCCGGAATGTCGCCCACTTGCGTTATGTCTACAATCCCACTGTATAAATATATATATATATATAGTCTGTCAATCACGTGCTATTCGCGATTTCGTAAGCAACTCGGTATTATTCACGGGAGGATACACCTTTCGTATCATTTCACCTGTCAGACCGATCCTTCCGAAACTCAAGCCTGAGAATACTTGAAATGCAAAAGACTTTCGAGTTACTTTCGCTTGGATCTTCAGGAAAAAAAGTTGATAATTTGCAATCGAAAAGCATAAATTTAAATCTTGCGAATATCAATAGGGTCCCCCTGTCTTTCCCTTATGGCAAGAACTTCCCAGCTGATTTCGAAAGGCTGGCGTAGCGGGTCGCATGCTGTGAAAAGCTCCGTGTTAGAATCTCATCGTTGGGTATCCTTAGGAAGGCGGTATTATTAGGAAACATCCTGTGGGTAATACAGAGCCTGTGACGTATATTGAGTACGAAGCTAAAGTCATTAGCTTAATGTAAATATTAATGAACGATCGAGACTCCGAGGATAAGAAATTAACGAGGGACATTATTCTTGCAGGTACGAATGTCGCTTTTCGAAAACCTGCCAATCAGTCTACCACTGTCAGAGGAGGGGACCCTGCACATGGGAACGACGGGGATTTGGGAACGGAACACGACGGCAGAAGATGCACGGAGACGCAGAGGGAGCCGAGTCCATGGTGGAGAGTGGACCTGCTGAAGTCGTATGCGGTCAAAGTGATCCGCGTGACGACCAGAGGATGCTGTGGTAATTTGATAGATGATATAAATGAGACAACGATCGGCCATGGGTGGATGATTAAAATGTACGAGGGTCATTGGGTGACGATGATTTTCTTTCCTGGACAGGTCATCAACCTCTTCGGGACATTGAATTTCGCGTGGGCAACAGCAGTGTGGATCTTCAGCGGAATCCTCTGTGCACGTGGTTCCCGGGAACTCTCGGTGAGTATTTTAATTAAATTAACCAGCCACCTAATGGGGCATCGCTAATTGCCAAGATTCTTTCGCAGAAGAAGGAATCACCAAGACTTTCACGTGCGCCAGGGCGCTGGTCGGACAGTACGTGTTTCTGCAGCTGGTGAGCGTCGAGGGAAGTCTCAGTCTTTGCGAAGTTGAAGTTTTCGCCACGGATGGTGAGTCCAATTCTTGGATCTTCGAGTGCGCAGTTTTTGGATGAAATTGAAAAAAAAATTTTTTCCCATGGCAAGCTGGATACGAAATTTCTTTGAAATTCTACGAACGCGAGACACTCCGAGTCGCCGTGAAGGAACTTTGCGAATTAAACGATCACACGGCGCATAACCGTTCTCTTACTTCTTTTGGAAGAGAAAACACACATTTTCACTTCGCTTTTGGCGATTCGCTCTGATGGGAATGACCGCACGAGTCTATTCTCTTGGACTGTTTTCTTCTTTTTTCTCGTTTTCGTTCCATCCTGGGACAATCGGCAAACTGCGACCTTCCCATGGGATAGTCGCTCGACGTGGGAAATCTGACAGGCTGAAGGCCCAAAATTGTGAACGTAATTGGGCGTCGTTAAGTCACACCAGAAAGACAGGCAAACGGGATGCTCCAGGACATTTCGAAATTCCTTGTCACTTAGACTCTCACCCCGTGACTAATTCTCAACGGACGAATAGCGTCGCCTAAAATAGTGACTGTAGTTCCTTCTGATGACTATTCAATCTTAACGCTCTACCGACAATGACTTTGACCCTTGACATGCCAATGTTCTTTACCAAGGTTGCACACGGACCTTGCTCAAGACTGTGCACTAAAGTGTTTCTCACGCGATTCGGAGTAATGTATTTTTGATTTAATTATTTTTCAGAATTCTCGATAGACCGCTGCGCCAGTGCCGGCACCCCGGCTGACGCCGATTTAACAGCGTTTAATTCGACCTGCTACGAATTCGTAGTGACCAAAGGAGGATCCTTCCAGGATGCCAGGTCGTACTGCCAGGGACGAGGCGGAGACTTGGTTCACGGCTTCAAGGTACGCAATTGATAAATGAACCCTTGATCGATCTAAAATAACGCAATGACGTACGCAGGGAGTGTCGTCCACCTTCATCCTGAATAATTTGGAGAGGCGAAAGGAGAAACTTAAAACTCAGCTGGTCTGGATAGGCGCGCAAAAGGAGCCACTGATAACGGCGAGAACGTGGCGGTGGGTCGACGGTAAGAGAAAAGAGATTGGCTTACCATACGACAATTAAGGTTTGTCAAATAACGTTTTGGCAGCCCTCTCTCCTCATTCGCTATTCAATAAATTAATATTACGAAGCATGAACCTTCCACGAGATTGCGTGACCGATCGGTACTCGACAGCGTGTAATTTAAAGGCATTAATAAATAGAACGTGAAAGTAAAAGTAATGTTGAAATCGATAGTAAGTTGCACGTCGCAATGTGAGCACGTTCGAGTACGAGTCGCTAATAAAGAAGACAGTCCATTTTTTTCCAACGCAATCCGTACACAAATTACGATACGTTCATTCGATTTGCACCCTTCTAATTAAATCTTTCCCAATAGGCGAAATGGTCCAGAGGCCATCGTGGGGCAAGGATCAGCCGAATAATTACAACGGGGAGCAGAATTGCGTGGTGCTGGACGGGGGTCGGGGGTGGCTGTGGAACGACGTCGGATGCAACTTGGATTATCTTCACTGGATTTGCCAGAGTAGTAAGTGTCCTTGGAACGGATGGAACAAAAGAAAAGAAAGAAGCAAAAAACACAAGGCATTACCGTAAGGAGTGTTTACCACTGTATAGGAGTTTCCTTGAGTAATGTAAAAAAAAAATAATGAACCGACTGATGTAGTATCGTCATGAAAGGAAAAAAGAATAGCAGGAGGCATTAATGGCCCGGGAGTTCTCACGGGGCAATGCCAAACCAGCGGTAAATAGAATAATTGCCGTTTGTGAAAGACAATACGAAGTTACGGCCGTAATAGAGAATTACGGTTCCACCGTCCCCGTACGGTCTGCATGTGCTTAATGACTTTTCTCACAGAACCGTCGAGCTGCGGCAGCCCGGAAAAATCGGAAAACACGACCATTCTGGGAACGAAAAGATCGGTTGGTGCCAGCGTAGACTACACATGTCCAAAGGGATACATGCTGGTGGGATCGAAATCGAGAACGTGCGAATCTTCAGGATTCTGGAGCGGAGTTGCGCCTACTTGCAAGTGTAAGAAGGCCTTAAGGATTGTTATTATGATAGCATTGTTATTATGTTTCTGTGTTGAACGGGGTTCTTTGTTTTTCCAGTCGTTGATTGTGGACCACTTCCAACACTTGAAAATGGTATTGTGACTCTTGAAGAGGATCGCACAACGCATGGTGCAATTGCAGATTACACGTGTAATGAGAATTACACGTTGACCGGTGACACTAAGAGGAAATGTGGAGATGGCGGAAATTGGAGTGGACATCAACCGCAGTGTTTGTGTAAGTAGGCAGTTTTTGGGGGAATTTTGTATAGGGCATATTTTTATATGGAATTTTTGAAAACAGTCGATTGGTGTCCTGAACCTCCTGCTATCAATGGAGGAGTGGTGAGCACCACCGGAAAACGTGCTGGTTCTACGGCTACTTATACCTGTCAGAATGGATTCATTCTATTTGGGGACAACGTGAGTTGGATTTTGAAAATTAACAAGAATCTTATTCGTAGAGGAAAAGGGAAATTTATGAGAAAAATTCTTTGGGTAGGTTCTCAGTTGTGACGTCGGTGGAGAATGGATCGGAAAGGCACCTCAGTGTCGATTCGTTGACTGCGGCGCACCTGCTCAGATCGAATTTGGTTTGGTTAATTTGATTAATGGTACCACGACCGTGGGAAGTATTTTGGAGTATAAATGTCTGGATGACTATTGGCTGGTGGGAGATGCAAAACATGAATGCACGAAGGAAGGCAAATGGAGCCATGAGACTCCATCTTGCGAGTGTGAGTATAAAAATAATGAAGCATGGTGAAATTGATTTTATAAACAATAAGAATAAATTAATGAAAAATTATGCGTGCTTTCAGTGATCACCTGTGAAGAACCTGATGTCCCTACCGGAAGTTACGTTGTGGGATACGATCTAAATGTTCGCAGTGTCATAGAATACCATTGCGACCCCGGATACCTTCTACAGGGCGAACCCAAACATATATGTGGCAAAGAAGGCGAATGGAGTGGTGACGTACCAACCTGCGAATGTAAATGATGTTATTTTTTGTTAATTAACATAGTTTAAAAAATGTACGTCACATGACGTATCCTGGACTCTTATTTCTAGATATCGACTGCGGAAAAGTGCTGCCAGTTTTGAACGGTGCTGTAGAGTACATAAACGGCACTACTCATTTGGGCAGTGAAATATCTTATAGCTGTACGAGAAATTACAGACTGAATGGAGTACCCAAAAGATACTGTCTAGATAACGGACAATGGAGCGACGCGACGCCAAAATGCGAAGGTAAGTATCAGATGTGAAGCAAAAAGAATAAAAAAAGTTTTCCTATTGTAAAAAAATTTTTTACAGAAATCCGTTGTCCGGAGCCGATTCTAGCGGAACATGGAATTCTGTCGGTGACCGGAAACGACCGTATGTACGGGAGAACTCTGATTCGCACTGGAACAGTAGAAAATTCAAACACTGGCGCGACTTCCTATAAAATCGGTGCGCTGGCCAAATACAGGTGCGAGAGGGGTTATAAAGTAGTGGGAGACCCATTGTCAACCTGCGAAGATAATGGGAAATGGAGTGGGGAGGTACCGCAGTGCGTCTGTAAGTTGAAACTCTTCGACAAGCAACCTTTGAGTAACTTTTACTTTCGGATGCAAAGAAAAATAAGAGGAAAAAATTATTCAACAGATGTAGATTGCGGAAAACCAGGACAGATTCAACATGGCCGCTACACTCTGACGTCAAACGCTACGTATTACGGAGCCGCCGCACTGTACGAGTGCGACGGTAATTTCGAACTTGATGGCTTCGCGAGAAGACTGTGTCTAGAGAACGGTACGTGGAGCAGCGAAACTCCAGTCTGTCAGGAAATCAGGTGTAGGGATCCTGAGAAGAGCGGAGTGTTGTCCACCCAGGTGTCGACGCACAGCGTCGGCGGCGTCGCTCACTACAGTTGTCCCAGAGGTCACTATATGGAGGGTAACGAGACAAGAGTGTGTCTTCAAAACAGTTCCTGGAGTGGAGCAGTGCCAGCATGTTTCTGTAAGTAAAAAAAAACACCCTGTAGAAAATATGTATCATAACGTTTGAATTTTTTGTACAACAGCTGTAGACTGCAAGCATCCAGGCCCCATTGAGAATGGCAGAGTAATAGTCGTGAACGGTTCCACAACTTATGGCGGTGCTGCAGAGTACCATTGTTTACCTCAGTTCGAGAGAATTGGTCCATTTTTAAGAAAGTGCATGGACACTGGTGTTTGGAGCGGGGAGGAACCTAGATGCGAAGGTGGGTTGCTAGATTTTCTTATAAAATATAAATGAAAGAGAAAATTACTAATTGGTGAGATTTATTGTTCCAGCAATGTCAAATGAAGTTGCCGAAGCCCAAGGAGTGGGAACGAGCGTTGGAATTGGCGCTGGAGTTATTCTTTTTATTTTACTCATCTTGGGGCTGATATACCTAAGACTGTAAGTATTGCAATATATCCAGAAAATATGAACATTTTTATTAATCAGTATCATTGATTGTTAGACGAAAAGCAACACCAGTGAAGAATACGGAGAACGTACAAGCTGCCGAAAGAAAAGAAGATCAAAACGCAGCAGTGATGTCGTACGCGAGTTTAAATGATGGAACGCCCAATCCAATGTATGAGAATGTTCCTGAGGATGGTCTTTATGATAGTCCATATAGTATATCTGGCAGCACGTATGGGTAAGAACGGTATATCAATGTTTTTTTTTGCCTGAATCGCCTGAAATTGAATTACGATAGAAAAGAGTGCGAAATATGTGCAGGTACGGCACGAATGGAAGAAGGAGCTACGACAGGGCCGGCCATTACGAAGCAGAGCCCGTACCAAGAAATGGGATCACCATAAACGGTGTGTCCGTACGGTAATTCGTAATCCGTACAAGAAATTTTGTAAATCTTGAACTCAACGCTTTAAGTCTCTGAAATAATTTATCGCCCTGTGCAATCACCCAGAAGTAAAAGGAAAACCGTAATTTCTATAAGAATATTTATCGGTCGCTCTTTACTAGGTTAAAGAATAATCCGTTTTGTCCATATGATTATTTATGATCCCGAGGTTACGTCGTTTTAAGCGTGTAAATAGATTTCCAAGAAGGAAATGGAAAGTTTTTAATGGCTGAGTTTTTCCTTTTGACCAGGTCAAGTGTATGATTTCTGTATATATGGTGTTTTTAATTATTTAGCGTTATTATTCGTATGTAGCAATAGAGACGCATCTCTCTAACCTTAAGAATAAATATTCGACTCTCGTGTCCACGTGCGAATAAAGGAATGATCTTGTTTTAATCTCGATAGTCTCATTCGATACCCTAGATCATTATCTTCCCATAATATTCGCGGTCAAGGACGTATTACGAGTCATCCAAGTCCGCGAGGAGTTGCACAGTCAAAAATGGCTGAAAATACTTTCACTGCGCGTTCTTGAAACGGAAAGGTGCTACCATGGACGCTCTTGCAAAACGAGAAATATATCTGTCTCGTATGTGCCCATATAAGGTGATGAATCACCAGAACTCAGATTTCCAAGTATGGTTCTCATGGCTCTTGGTCTATCTTTGATTTCGTGCAGTCTTAAAAGCCAGATGATACTCGATGACCGATTATTTTAATACTACTCAATTATCACTCTCACCAAGAATTTGTGATATTCCTGGAAACTAGCGGATGTCAGTCCATGTAAATTTGGTGTAGAAGGAACTGAAGATTTTGAGATATCGGCTGATAAATAGGGCTGTTCTCGGTACGTCCCAACGGCTGTTTGCACCGCAGTCCCCACCAGATGGCGACAGCAGTTCGGGTGTGGTGAATGTCGACAGTCACAGTAGCGTGCAGTGTGATTCACGGGTGAACACGTACCACGATTTTTCCAGTTTTTTCGTCAGTTTTAAAGTTCTTTATCAGGTAAGTCCATATTGTATTCTCTTATTAAGTGCAGTGCCTTCGATCGATACTACGCTCGACATGGTTTTTACCGAATTCAATACAGTAAATGGAGAAAATAGTAATCTGACAGCAGAGGCCTGCGTGGCTCATCGAGCCGCCATTGTTATGGCCTGTAGACAGTCATTCCGTCTGGCTGGAATTTCCCTTGTCGACAATAAATAAATGTTCGTGACTCTTTAAAAATTAAAAATGATGCTAACACGCAGCTTATTGAAGACTAATCATCTGTTGAGTTTGTCTCTTCTTCAGAATTGTTTTCAAGTCATTTATACTTGCAAGTTAAACAATGGATTTTTTTGTCAAAATCAAGTAACTATCTGTCGCAGTAGATTGCATAGTATAGCATAAGCGATTAAAGTAGCATTAGGTACGTTGACCTATTTTCTATCCCTAGTTCACTGGATATTATCATAGAAAGCTGATTTCAATGTTTCAAGGCAATGACTGATCTTATCTTTGAAAAACAGTTATTTAATGTCATGCTCCATTTGTTACTGAGCTTTTTGAAGCATGCATTCCATACGTTTTTTTATTCATTCCCATTCTATCGGGTGTGCATTTAGTAAAACAAATATTTATTAAAAATTTCTGGAACCTACATAAATAATTCACGAAAGCTGAGATACAGTATTAATCACTCGCAAATTTGATGGTAACTACAGCGGTTGGTGACGTGTGATAAGAGAAAGAAAATCAAAGTTCTTTCGTACACGTGGAGTTTAATGACCCGTTAATTGCATTCTCCCGCGATTCACATTATTTTTATCCTAATTTCAGCTACGTCAGAATTTCCTGCGTTAATTTGCCGAAAATAAACGGATGCCCGTTAACAGCCTCTTGGCAGCAGTAGCCAGTTAGAGTACAAGGCGCTTAAGTCTCTTGAGAATTCGTAAGCCTGCTTATCGGGACAGGAAATCCTCGTCTTCATCTTCTTCTTCTTCTTCTTCTTCTTCTGACTCAACCACCAAAATGACCGAATTCATGACTCGTCGAATATTTCATAGCGCTACTGATCGCGATGTCACGCATGCCAATTGCTAAGAAATAAGAGCGACTCATTGTTCTTTCAGACTTACAAGATGTCCTCCCGCAAAACAGCTGGTCGCCGTGCCACCTCTAAGAAGCGTGCACAACGCGCGACTTCTAATGTTTTTGCCATGTTCGATCAGGCCCAGATAGCCGAATTCAAGGAGGCCTTTAACATGATCGACCAGAACCATGACGGATTCATCGACAAGGAAGATCTTCACGATATGCTTGCTTCGCTAGGTATGCTTGTCTCTAAGGCATTTATTAAAAAAAAAAAAAAAAAAAAAAAAAAAAAAAAAAAAAAAAAAAAAAAAAAAAAAAAAAAAAAAAAAAACTATTCCACCATCATATAACCGTTCCGGATACTGAATAACAACGATAATGGCTCGTTTTCAATATTGATTATCGCAAACGTTGACTTTGTTCTCACAGGTAAAAATCCAACTGATGACTACCTGGAAGGCATGATGAACGAAGCACCGGGTCCCATCAATTTTACCATGTTCTTGACCCTGTTCGGCGAGAGGCTCCAGGGCACGGACCCTGAAGACGTTATCAAGAACGCCTTTGGCTGTTTCGATGAAGAAAACAATGGACATATCAACGAAGAACGTCTTCGCGAGCTTCTCACCACGATGGGCGATCGGTAAATTTTATGAAAATAATTAATTTAATATACATCGTTTTTGGTACTTAATTTAGCGTTATTCAGGTTCACAGACGATGACGTCGATGAGATGTACCGGGAGGCGCCGATCAAGGGATCCATGTTCGATTACCTGGAGTTCACTCGAATTCTGAAACACGGCGCCAAGGATAAGGATGAGCAGTGAGAGCTCCCATAAGGATTTCCCGACGACCTCACATATATTCATTCTGTAGTACAGGCAGTACATGCTTCCAATAACTGTGCGGTATCCGTGTGGTACCGTCTTCAGAATTGTCGCAAGAAATCATGTCCCATCCTTGTCACCACTAAATTTCGAATTCGATTGGGATTTCGCGCGAGCATTTGTTAAATTATTCCAAAAGCATGCGCACCGATGCGCTCTTGCTCTTCCGAGATGCATTTTCAAGATACCCGCCTTTGCATACTGATAACACGTCACTGTATACGTGATATCACTGTACAAGGCAATCCATCCTGAAACTTCATTTTGATATATTTAAAGTGCAGTTAACGAAAAGGAAAAGGTACCTATGTAAGATATATCTATCTACCGTAGTATCGGCATTTGTATTTTAATATAACGATCTAATAGATATGAAAATTTTCAAAAATCTTCTCTATTTATTCTGTACAAGAATAAAGCCTAGTTTACAAGAACTCTTTTGCTCGATTCGTACAATGATTTTACATCTTTCTCAGACAAGTGTCAAATATCAACGACCCAAAACACCATGACGATTTAAAAACGTTTCTTACGTTGCGTTTAAATCCATCAATTCTCTTGTCAAGAAATTTTATCTCCAGGATTAGGTACGTCTATCGTAGCATTGATTACGAATACGTGCCTAAAAAAAAAAAGTTGGACTCCTGGCCGTCCAGTGGGCACAGAAATACCCAGTGGTATCCTGCAGCGCGGTTCAATGTCAAGTAGAATGAAAAGAGAAAGAAAAAAAGAACAAATTCGACGATGATACCGATTTCTTTATTGAGGCTAACCAGAGATCATTCGGGAAATTGAACCTCGATGGTCGAAGGATGATTGGGCGCACCTGAAAGAGGAAGTCGTCGCGCTCCGGTGATTCCTTTGAGAAACTTTTTATCCTTTTTCCATGTGTCCTGCGGTGGACGTTTCCTGATTCGGCGCGGCTTTCGACGCTGATCGTGGATCCGTATCTGGCGAAGGCGTGTCAGGTCAGAAAGATAAAAGAAATTTTTGCTCCACAATATCGAGAAGCTCCTGTTTAATCAACGAACAACGATACTAAACGACAATGGCGTACAGCGGTAAACAGGTTTTTATGCAACGACCATAAATTTTACGAGTACAAAGCACAGGCGATAGTTAGCAGCATTTATCTTTATTACTAATTTCATAGCGGCTACCGACCGATTACCTACCAAGCAAAACTTAAAACACCACTGTACCGTTACTTTGAATAAGGAAATCCCACCAAATCAATAAAAAATTGGAAAGATACATGTCTTTGAAGCGAAGTATGAATTTTCAAATTTGCTTGACTTTACTGATACCTGTGGAAGTCCGTGGAAGCAGACTGTCGCATGCATTGAAAGATATTTCATAACAATCAGGCCTTTATCGTCAACGGATCCATTATTTCTACTCGCTCCTCAAGAGAAATAAAAATGAAAAAAGAACTTGTGGGAAGACCGCAGTCCCGTTAAGGCAACCTTTCCATCTATCAACCAGCGCACTCTAGTGTACAGAAAAATGGCGGGTGGCTTTGCAAATTCAAATTCCAGCCGAAGTACTCTGTCCGTGATAAAATCGATCGTAATTCTTCTTTGGTCAATATTTTCCAGCAGTATCCTGAACTAAGCCCCAGTCTTCGTCCCACAAATTATTCTATTCGGCCAATAAAATATACCGAGTGTCCACGAAGTAACGTACCAGCCAGAATTAAAGAACCCGCCTTCCCAGTCGCGTCGTAACAAACTACAAACGTAGACGATAGTGAAGAATGGTAGAAGCCATCGGGAGGCTTTAATTTCCCGATAAAATTTTCATCGGGATGACAGGGGCGCTCTGCGTTTGCGTCTGCGCACTAGGAGTCTCGTATAACGACAGAGCCGCAGTACCGTTTCCACGGGCTGAGCGATACGCACGTATTCCGTTGGTGCAGTGTTTCCTCTGCTTTCCTTTTTTACCGAAGGTAAATAAAGCAGTCTGAGTGCCCGAGTCTGAGAGACATCCTCGTCGGGGACTGGAGGAGACTCTTACCTGGAGACGTCAGTCTTATCTTTCCGGAAAGGCGAAGCCAAGAGGAAAGAGAAAGAAATACAACTGTTTCCCCTCTGACTGACTGCGCAGCGGTCTTCTCCATGTATACGCGTGTGCTCCAGTGTCTTCTCGACGTCCCGTTGGCGTTGTCGTGAGTTTCCGCCGCAGTGTTTATCTCCCTGCAAAGACGTCAACGCGTACCTTCTTCGCGAAAACTGTTGTCTATCTTCAGAATGCTTCCTGAAGATCTTACTCCTTATCTTACCGAGAATCATTTAATGAATTCTCTTCGTCGTTATACTGACAATAAGAATTCTCACGAGGGATCAATTCGCAGTGGTTCCGCATTGTCTGTGTACGCCGGAATATTCGAAGAACAGAAAATTCTTTGCTTCGTCTCAGCAAATGAGAATGAGGTTACCTCCCGCGCACAGTAACCGACACGACTGTGACTACTGTCATTGCTACCAGAACGATCAGAACGACCAGAACCACCATAGCAACGTCATCGCCATCATCATTATTCAGACACAAAATGATTGCCAGTGATAAAAGTACTCGATAAAAGTATAAGACGTTCCGGTAAAACAGTTGTCTTGATACGTTTTGTGAAAATAGTTTCAAAGCAACGATACCATTGTCAAGAGTGACAGTTCCATCTACCAGCCAATCAGCTGTTTTGTGCGGCCCAAGGCGTTGTTCACAAAAAAGAAATACAGGCATCGGAATAGTCAGTAGATGAGAGCCGAAGCCATGTACCTTCAACGATTTTGGATTTCGAAACGTGAAGCAGCGAACTGCAAGTGTTAAACTAGTTAGCGAGCAATGCGGAACCCAAACGACATACCCTCGGCTAAGAAGTCGTGCTTCGTAAAATCAATTCCATTAGTCGGTAACTACATACTCGGCGACACATTCTCTTGCTGGATCGGAACTCTGAGTCGTGCTTCAATTTACGAGTGAACGTTGTTGTGCTTCAAGGCGAAACCTTTGGGAGTCCAGTTGAAAATTATTGGAATATTTCAGAACCAATATAACGAACAAGAGGAATCGGCCATTGCTACGAGATATCGGATACAGGTATGTCGTAACAATAGAAAATTTAATTATTAATTTCACGCAATACATATCCCCATGTTATCCGCAACCTCAATTTTTTTTCTCCTGTACTATGCAATGTGACGTGATTTTTCGACTCTCGGTCACATAGCGACTCCAGCTTCTGGTTCCCTTCGAGTCGCCACCCTGATCAGAAGCTTCGATCTTCGATCGATTCTTACAGTTACGCCAATGCTCTCGGAAAGATTTGTCATTGTTTAGTTGAGGTCGAGATTCTCGAATCTGCCGCGGAGAGATAGTTTCGACGTACCGTGTTGCTCGGCAGAGGAAAGGTACCCGACGGAGACGTCTCCACGGACCAGTAGAAGTGCGGGTGAGATAGCGACACCCCGCTGAAGAGAGGCAAATGACTGCAGAGCGGGCGGAGGTATAGTTTTGTTACGGTCAGGAACAAGGGAGAACCCCCTGACCCGGGTTATGGATGTGGTGTCCAGGTGTCGCTCGATTCCCCGGGGAAGCGGCCGTAGAGGATCTCCAAGAGTCACGTACCGATTCGCTAAGGAACGCTCTCGATTTAGTTTAAAAGGACGATTCGAGGGAAAGAATAAGAGTTATCGGCTATAAGGATCTCGACCAATGGGAATGATTAGTTCCCGAATTTGACTATTGTCGTAGTCAGTCTGTCTTGGGACACCGATCGGGATGCCTCGAGCTGTCTCGCGCTCCCGTGCTGTCTTTTGCTAGTTGTTCTAGCTGTCTTTCCTATGCGGTATGGGAAGTTCTTGCTTGTGTAGTTCTCGCGTTGCTCTCGCAATATTCAGAAAATCCTATCGACTTTCTGCGTGTGTTTCGGAGGTGCAGTATCGTGCTATAGTGCAGCGCCCACCCGAGTGACTCCTGGACATAATTCTCGGCCTTCACGGATCAGCTGAACCAGCTTCGATGAGGACCCTCAATTTATTAATTGGTGAAGAGATTTCGTTTTTCTAGCTCTGATTTACTCTGTTACGTTCTCGATGAATTGCTCTCTGTTTCCGGCACTTTTTACCTGACGCTTACTCCGTCCCTCTCTACCTCAACCTAGCAACCTGAGCAGCCGTGCATTTCCGTGACCGTTTGCCCCCGCTCGTACATCCAATTGCGTTTGCTGATTTTATGCGTCCCTAAAAATCGACAGGATCCGCGAAGCTACCGTCTCTTCCGATAGGTTTCGTCAGAGTCCTCGTATTGGCGAAGGTTGAGACTGTTCCACCTTCAATTCCCGGTGAAAAAAGAATTGGCCGGCGTTCGCGTGGCACGCGGATGCATGGACTTAGCTCTCGAATATTCCGTTATCGATGTCAAGTTAAGAAAATACGTTACAGTAGATACGGAACAATAGATAATTAATTATGATTACAATAGAGAGTAGATTGGTAGTGGTTTCACATGGAATCACAGCGAGTCTTTTCACTTGAGGATTTCGTCGCACTCAGCGATTACGTGAGTTGGCCAAATAAAGTTTCTACGTAACCGCAGTCGTATTAAATTTCGACGGTATTACTCGAGCCGGTCACCTTGGTTTGGCGTCGTAGTCGGCAGGCAAAAAACGCTCCAATAGCAGCAGCAGTTCGGTTGGCCGCCGCCGAAGGGCCGGGGGCGCGGGGGACAGCCCGTCTACGTGACATTTCATATTTCTGTGAGCCCAACGGATTTTCTTAGCGGTTGCCGTTGGATCGGTGAAGAGTGTTGGAAAATCAGCAGATTTCTCCGTGCTTAACAGTTCTTGTGAAATAAGTAAAGTTCACTCGGTAGACTGTGACATCAATGAAGACGACATACGCTTGGCACGTTCCTTGAGCCAATTAACGATCTTAATTAAATAATCATCTACTGCAGTTCCGAGAGACTCGCGAGAGTGTTTTTAGTGGGAAGTTAACGAGCTTTCTGCTTTCTGTCGTCTGCCGTGGATATCGAGAATCCTACGTGATCTCATTAGTGACGAAAAAGAACAGTTCCACTTCCACTTCCACTTCGTTACTCCTTTTCCACTTCACGAAGTGTGCTTCTGATAGAGACACGGCTATCAATTAACAAGAGTGCATATTACGCAACTTCACGTACAACGGATAATGTCGATAAGTGTTTTTTTATTCTTGTAAATTATAAATATTAAATATTGTTTATAACTTGGTCAAAGTGGGTCGTCCTGGACGAAGGTCGCATAGTAGAATTTTGCATAATTTCTCGCTCGCCCTCGTATGCAATGGCGGAAACGAAGCGGCAACATTTAAATTTATCGCGACGTTACGACGCCGAGGCGGACACAGAGAATTATTTGAATTTCTCTCTGGCGTCTCTCAACTTCTATTTTCTTTTTCTATTCTTCGCCGTTCGCCACTATTATTAACCACCTTTTGCCGCCACGCGGCTGTAGAATCCTCCGACAGGATTTTACCACGAGGTGCTCGGTGACGCGTGCTTTTTATCGTACTGCCAGGATTTTCAAGAGAGCCGCCAGGGGGCGTCGCTCCTTTCTTTTTTCTCGAGCTGCCAGCACTGCATACGCGGAATGCAAGCATAATCCAAGCGCTGTGTAATCCCTCGGCATTCACGTTGGCCATTCTGACATAAGAGATTACATATTTGAATACTATCTTCGCGCTATTCCTGTCTTGCACTTTTTCAATTCTTTCTCGCCCACCATATTCTAATCTCAACCTAGTCTATCTTACCATATCAGAACCAAACATGAATTTTTTGTGAACGCGACATATTTTTTACACGCTGTCACGTACGCCAAGCAATCTGTCCGATTTCTGAGCGAAAAAGAGAATGAAGACAAACGTTTCTTTGATTTTCTACGTCATCGACGTCGCCTTAGAAACAGGGTCGACCTGGCACAATGACTGCAGACTGTTGCTGTATTTTTTAGGAGTGACTGACAAGCTCCTCTTTGACACCAGTACCTAAACAATGGTTAAGTTTTTCACTTCGTGTATCTAGCAGCATCCAAACGACTTTTCCATTCGACGAATCCTAAGACGGTAATGGTAATCGTCCCAGTGATATACATTGTAGATTGTCAAAGAACTACAGACAGAAGTAAAATGAAGTTTGGGAAATTGGTAAGTTCGGCAAATGACGCCTGAAAAATCTGGCCGGTGCCTTTCTGCTGAATAATCCTATACACGATTTTCATACAGGGGCATGTAAAATCGGATACATCGCTATGCTACAAGCACCAAATCGTAATCGGCATTCCAGGGCAACTAGAGCTACGAGGACGAGGGCTTTTTCATAATGGACGCTCGGCCCAGATACCAGATAGCTGAGAAGGCTAATTCGTTTAGGTGTTTTTCCTATCGCCTCCTGCGCGCCTCTATGACGACGACTCCCTTCTGCACGTGACGTTGTATTCGTCGGTGACAACAATTAGTCAGTTATTTAGGGCACAAAGCGTGTCACTGTGTTAACGGCCTGGTAGCGTGACCTTATCAATAAGTCGTAATTCCCTCAAAGGGCTAAATTGTGAAAAAAAAGCTCTGGTCAACGCGCCTAACTTATCCACGTATACGTATACGGCATGTGAAGTATATATTTATATGCGCCTGCACGAAGCTCTCTGGCTGTGCGTGATGGCGGGCATTTCGGCTTCTAAAAGTAAAGTCCGTGCCTAACAGTTGCACGTGAATTCCTATCGCGTGCTGAAGGGTTTTTATGAAGTCGTAAAATGTTTATTCGCTTCGATGCGAATTGCATTTACGCGGAGTGCGTAGAATTTGTCAGATTTACGAAAGCGCTGGTGGAGAGACTGAGCGAGCGATGTTTTTAGGATGAACCTCGAATTCCTCGTATTTTCTAGGCTCGTTGGGAAACACCCCTCGATTTTATCGATGGCAACTGCCCTTGATGCTCTTATCCCGGGGGAATGGAACTTGTGTGATCATCAAAAGGAACTTTAGGGGGGGGGGGTGAACTTTTCCCTTTCGTCCACTGTCTCTGTACTATCTGCGATTGTTCTGTTATCGTCCCCTGGATGGCTCTGTTAATCCGATTAATTTGCTTCGAGTGCATCCTACATTTTCATTGGGCAGCTGATCCCCGGCAGACGACTTCGCGTTGGGCCAATTATCCTAAAGGTGAAGACGGCACGTTTCCACGTATGCAAGGGGTGTCTCCCCGACAAAGGATAGGCTGACATTTAGCACGAACAGTCGTAAAAGTATATTCCTGCAATGTCCTTTGTTTTATACGAAAGTTCGAGACTCCTTGACATTTTTTCTTCCTCGCGTCTTATTCACCTGACATTCACCGAAACTGCGGAAGAATTTCGAACCCCTGTTCATTCATGGGCCACCCTTCGGAATCAGGGGAAGCTTTAAAACACTTTAAACGAGGAGGGTTAAGAAGAAGCACTCTCACGAATTATGGGTCTTGCCTAATTTTCATTTTCACGATAAATCATCTTTCAACCGAAGGTACGTGCACGCTTTGCTCTGGGCTGGCTCGTCCGGTAGACAGGGGCGGGACTCCGTGTAGTCAGGGTCGCTCTCTGACGTCTAGACGCATTACCGAAAATCATAGGCAGGCCCTGGGCCGCCCCGCGCTAACCTAACCTAACCCACGACCCCCGGCTGAAGTTTAGCGACGCTAAAACGGAGTAAAGGGGACTTTAAAGGGGAAATAAAAGGGTGGACAAACCAGATCATCAGCCCAATCTACACGGTGGTCGTATTGTTAGCGTCGATGGAGCAATGATATAAGTCAGACCATGTAAAGAGGTACCACCTCAGCCATCCTGAAGGAGTTGATGCAGGAAGCGAGCGAATAGGCATCGGGAGAAATACGCAAATGAAAGGGAGAACAGAGAGAGAGAGAGAGAGAGAGAGAGAGAGAGAGAGAGAGAGAGAGAGAGAGAGAGAGAGAGAGAG
>NW_014333893.1:370767-384828 GCF_000341935.2 Cephus cinctus | reverse complement strand
GGGGGGGTGTAAACGTAAAAAGCAAGCATCGCGCATGCGCCGAATCGATTTCCCGTGGAGCAGCCACTTCCACCGCTGTCGAAGCGTCCGTCGCGACGCGATTCCGCGCGGCGTCGCGTCGCTCGTACAGGGCTGCGTTTCCACGCACCCTCCTGCCGGCAGAATGTACCCCTGTACCCACCTACGAAAGTTGGCTACCCTTGCGCCGCCTAACCTCCCCCAATAAAGCCAGTCAGCGCATCAGCCCCGGGTACCACCCTCTCGTTCTGCACCCTCGCCCTTCTTCGCCAAGTATCCCGACTACCAAGGTCCTTACCGCCACTGTACTTTTCTCCGATTCCCCCCTCTAACCCACGAATTCCAGCGAGGGTGCAGACTAAACGTCCCTTTAACGCTTGACCCACGGAGCTTCCTCAATGAACAATTTTGGGCTTCCCCCGGCTCTTGCTCGGACGTTCCCCCTATGCCGACAAAGGGACGAACTCTGCTTCCTGTATTTATAAGGGGAGCCTGCCGATTGTGCCCGCGAGACGCCGCTGGGTCAGGCTGGTTTTAAAGGGACAGCCGAGCGCCGCACCTGAGATTCGGACGTTACGCCGCGTGGGCTCGGCCTTTATTTTTAACTGGCAGTGACAATGAGAGGCTGGCCGATGGCCGATTGAACTGCCGAGGTTTCACGGGCCGATGAGCCCCCGACAATGCGAGCGCCAGACGCGGCTAGGCGGCGCGAGGGTGCCGGAGCTTTGAAAGCGTCTCAAATTCAATGAGACCAGCCCATCCTGTCTCTTCTGCCTATCGACGTATTGGCATCCCTCGGGAGTCGACAGAGGGGAGACCTTTCGTTAATTAACGCATCCTCGAGCCTCGACTCGCACTTTGGCTCTCGTTACGTTCTCATTTTATTTATTTACTTTCAACCTTCTCTTCTCTATCTTAATTTCGTCCTTTTATCGTATTTTCATTGCTCTCTTGGAATATCGGCTACTGTCCTCCCCTTTACCTCCCCCCTCATTCCCCCACCGGCCATCCTCGTCCTGTAATAATCTCTTGCGCGGATTTATCGAACCGACGCGCATGACCGATCAGCTGGCTCGACGTGCATGCGTGCAGACACGCGTCACTGGCCGCGCAACCTGGAAAAGGAAATTACCCACAAACACCTTCGCGGCGTTATTCTCTTGCCTTCGCTTCGCTTGTCTTCGGTTGGTCCATCCTGAATATCTTCGAGAGCATCACGAGGATCCCAGATAAACCGTGACGAAGCAAGATTCATGCTGATATCGCGGCTCCGCGTTAATCATAGGAAAGACGGAAAGGATGGTTAACCCCTTCGATTTATCATTCTTGTCATCCCGATGGTCCTTTGGTTAGACCTTTTTTTTTTTTTAATTATTAATTCATACGTTTTTTTTTTTATAAGCCTCTGCATTTCGATTAAATGATAATAATAATTCTGATTAGTCCTAAGCTTGGAGTTGCAGTAATTAGATCAAATTTAATCACCGTCTGAACTTTAAATCTCAGGTGAATCCCTGCTGGCTCCGTAAGTTTTCCGTCTGGCGTTGCCGACGCGAAATGCAGCGGCATGTCGCCTGCAATGTAACGGGTGTCTCGATGTAAAATCGATGAACAATTGTTTTTTATTTTCTTTGCGTGCAGCCTTGAGTCAATCTGAAGTTAGGTACCTGTACGGTGTACAGATAACGACTTTCGCAAAGTGCTGCCAATCGACTTACAATCGACTCGCGAGACCCTGACAGACACGTGCGTGTATTCTCATGTGCCGAATAGACGTGAACGTAGCCACGTACCGGATAAACGACCGGTTGACCTTTGTAACGCGAAACACCGATAGAACCAGCACGCCCTAATAACCACAATAGAAAACAAACCGCGGATGCGGATCGGATCTTCGGTGTCATCGATGCGTCATAATTTTTACTGTAAATTTACAAGGACGTTGAAATTCATAGAGAATTTCTTTCACGTTGGTATCGCATGTCCGAACCATGACCTGCGTCAACACTCGGAACTGTCTTTTTCCATCTCTTTTGACGTTTCGTCTTCCTTTCGTTGTTTCAAGCAGTCGTCGCGCGTCTCTTCAGTCTCACCTCTCTAAATCGGTTAGCGAGCGACGCCTCGCGACGCCTCGCGACGCCTCACGACGCCTCACGACGCTCCGCGCGTTCAGGAAATTGTCTTGGTACAGTGACCCAGCGTACCAACAGGATCAAAATAACTCAGCATCACCTTAGTAGTTAGCAGTGGCCACGGCTTCCCTAGAAGTCTGGCGAAATTATACAGCGGGGTCAAGAGAGAGAGAGAGAGAGAGAGAGAGAGAGAGAGAGAGAGAGAGAGAGAGAGAGAGAGAGGGAGAGAGAGAGAGAGGGGGGGGGGAGTGAGAGAGAGAGAGAAAGTAGTGCATGTGCCGTCTTCGGCGTCAGTCGTAAATCGAAATGCGTCCAGCATGCAACGTCCAGGAAGTAAACCAGCCGCGAGTACACGCAGCCACCCCCGTAAAGAATTTCACAGCATCCCTTGCGAACTGGCAGATTCCGTGCTATTTCGGAGGCACCTCGTGTCTCCGACAGCCTCACGAATTATGAGGCTGCCATTTGACAGGTCGAGGAGTGATACCACCTCTGTAACAATTTCTGTCCACAGCATCCCGGTCCATGAAATCGTGTAAGGGATTTGTATGAAATCGGAAAACTCCATGGACCTAGGGTAGTGGACAATACATACCACCCCTCTGTATGATTTACGAAAAGACACGACTTCTCGGAAAGAAGTAAAATCAACCCCTACCGTAATATAATCGCGTAAAATTTCGCCTATTCAGTAGTTCCACGTCAATTAACGGGTTTCGTGGAGCGTCGGGACGCCTCGCGTCGCATTAACGTTCCGCGAGCCACGCGAGGATCTTTATTTTCTAAAAAAAGCCTCAAATCGACCAAACACCGCGCTGGCTGCATACACAGGACATTCGGCGAGGGAAACAACGACCCTTGTTGCGTGGGGGGTGCCAATGTTCAACCACCGTGACTCCAATCCCCTGGAAACGAAGACTTTTGTAACGGCGCCATATGGCGCACATGAGACACGCCTAATAAGCCTGGGATAGTTACTTTGTAATTATTCTCGTTCGCCGTGTCGTTCTACCGGGTGACTCACTTATAGTAGCCAACCATCCTATAGACTGTTCCACCAGATTCGCGACCCTTATTCGCCGTCCACACTCCTCCCGTTTCCGATTGCCAGGACAAAGGACATTCGGCGCACCGCACTCTCCAGCTAAGAGCCAATTTCACGGTCGTAATCGTACACGAGAGTCCGTAGTTATGCACTTTACAATGGTAACGGATATTACGCAATCCAGGAATTATAGCGCGCGACTAGAAGGAACTTCTTTTTTGGTGTAATACCGGAAGCGCCCGAGCTCCATTAGATTATCTCTCTAGGTTGGCGCATCGTCGTTGCATTTGACCCGTTCAATTCTGCCACTTGACTCCAACCGCCCACCAATTTCACGAGCATTCCGAGTGCACGTGTACACCCGGCTCAAACGATTCTGACGCATAAGAAACGTGGCTTGAGGAGAAGGCTTCCCCCACTCGGCACACTCTTCGGTCCTAAGTTATTCTATGCTGATTCTATGCGCATCCACGACGCGCAGTATATGTATAACGTAGGACTGAAGAGCATGCTGAGTGGGGGAAGCCTTCTCCTCAAGCCACGTTTCTTATGCGTCAGAATCGTTTGAGCCGCGTGTACTTTGCGTCATAAAGGTCCCTCCACACGTAACACCTATGAGAAATACCAGGTCGAATATAAATTAGAATCTCTCGACATTCCTAGTGCTATCGATGCTCGCGTCTCTGCATAGGATAAGCACGATGCATAACCAGCCGAGTATATACCTATGCACTTGAAGGTTCGTACACAAGTATACCCATGCGTCCCACAAGAATCGCACTTGAGCCTCTCGTCGATTCGAGCACGTGATTCGACTGGCTTGTTTTATCGTTGACTATTTCTTCATTAAACAAACAACCCACGCGCGCCTAACGAGGCGTGGGAAATTTTTATTTCTCTAGTCGAAACTCTCAAGGTCAGGGATATCACGTGCAGATTAAAATCCTGTTTCCAAGAAGCGTAATATACGTCCCTCTCTTGGCTGAGCGTGGAACCTGGTCAGGACCGGTGAGCCGTAGGTGCCTGGAGTACCGGTCGATTGCTCCTGTATGATTTCTCTCTCTCTCTCTCTCTCTCTCTCTCTTCCGGGTGATAATGCCAAGAGACAGCGTCGGCCCACATATTGTCTGGCACCCAACCAGCTGCCAGAATCCGTACAGGTTCATCATAGCAACTGGGTCCTACCTCGTGCTCTCCGATGGCTCCCAGCTGAGCCAGCGTCTCTGCCGATGGGATTAAATGTAAATGGGGAAGCTCGATCCCTTACGAACGAGCCCCATTGTGTATCGACTACCCTCCGATTGCTGTATGCGTGCGCTTACGAAGGGTGAGTCTGGCGCTTGCGTGTACTCCGCACCCTTAGGATTTTAATAAATATGGACTCCGCGATAAACGTAACTGTTATTTATTCCCATTGCCGGTTGCTATCACGGGCAGCGGGCCAATTACAAAGATACCAGTTAAACAAGGGTTTGTCATTTGAATTTTGCTGTCACACCTGCCTCGTTCAGCATCGAGAGACACGCGAGAGAGCTCTTTTATCATTCGTATATTAATTTTGAGCTCTCCGTCGTCCGCTGAGAACCACTGCGTAGGAAATTCAATTGCAACGAGTTCAGTAGTCGAGCTGCATACCGAGTGGTACCAGAAACAACCGTTTGTTGACTTACAAATCGTTTACCCTTTGAAAAAACCGGATGTTATACTTTTTAATATTCAGCATCCCTGTACCGGGCAATTCAGTTGGAGTTTGACCCAGTGAGATTGCACAGCTGCTAATGCGACAGTCTTGGACCTGTACCAATTCCCGAGAATTGAGTCAAAGAAAAACATATAAGTACAGTATAGACGTCATTAGATGACGGCTGTCACGTTCCAACCGATGTCTCCGTACCGTAGATGTATAATACGTGTACCAGTGAACGACCCTGTATACTCAGGTCCTACGGACCAGTCTACAGGATCCAAATAGAAAGTTATCTGCTCGGTACTCCATTACCGGAGTATTCTCAGGCAGTAAGAACTTTTTATTGATGTCTTCCAAGAAGGATATATCCATCGAGCGAATTGGCGAGACTCCCAACGATCCGCTGATTGAACAATTAGTAATCTATATAGGTTCCGGCAAATGCATTCAGTCAAGTCGGATGGACCGGCAAGGTCGATGCACCTAAAGAGCCGAGCCGTCTCAGTTCCATAGTGGACCCAAAGCGGCGGCGGGGATGATGACTTCTGGCTTCGTTCCTCGTCGAGCGATCAAATGATACGAACGTGGCGAGAGAGGAGAGACACCCTCTCGGGAGGTAAAATCGGCCGATCAAACCGTACCGGTAATATATCGGGTATCTAATAATAACGACGACTTGCTTTTTTACCATGATGCAATATGGCCGCCATCTTGTCCTCCGTACATAATCTGAACGGATCGCGTTACGGTCTGCGGTGCTACAGTTACCTTAATGTCCAGGACGGAACCCCTACCTGGTTACCGATCATTACAGCGTCGTGAGCGACGACTTCCTATGGGACGCCCTGGGGGTACCTGGACGATTGAGCTGTACTGGGTGATCCTAGATCAATTCGAAGTCCTGATCGTTATCTTGGTGAACCACGAAGATCGGTTATTACCGATTGGGGTTTTTGAGTCTTCCAGGATCGTTTACCTGGTTTCTGGTGATAACGAGGGCATGTCGAACAGGGCTAGTGAAAATCGGCGTAGGACGATCCGACGGTTGCAAGAAAGGGCCGCCGTGAAGCCACGCGGAATTGGTTACGGTCAAAGCGTGGCGGATTTCCCGTCTCCGGAATCGTTCCTCTGTAAAGCGTTCTTTCGTTCCGCGAGCAGCAACGGCGTGGCAGCAGGAGAAGAACCGTGAATCGGTCGTCCTATTATGCAACCCATAGCGACAGTCGGTTGCACCGTCGGAAAAGTCAGCCTTGAGCAGTGTTGGAGGCGCGAGAGAGAATTACGGAGATTGAGAGAGAGAGAGAGAAAGTGACTGTGTCACTGAGCGCGAGAGAGAGAGAGAAGCGAATCGCAGTGCAGGTAACACTAGAACGGGAGAACTCTATTTCGAGAGAGCCACTCGAATCGGCTGTAAACGCGATAAATTGCGCCGAGCGACCCCAAACCGTCGCTCATCCGCCGATTTATTTCGTCTGTTATCGAGTACGGAGTATACATATAGTCTTTACGGCGATACTCGAGCCCCGAGTGCCTGTGGATCTCGAAACGGAAGAATTGGACTGGAATTCGTTGGCGAGTATAGAATTTGTCAAAAGTCCCCGTTCACTCTTCAACACCGGGCACGCGTGCCCGTTTGCCAAGGATAGAAAAGAGCCGGCCAAGGACTCAGTTTCGAGGATCTGAGGAGCTTGGAGAGGAGTACTCGAACGGTGTAGAGAGTCAACGTGGCCTTTTCTCGCCACAAGACCCACGTAGAATAAATATTCATACACGCAGCCCATTTAAATACAATATTTGAGCAGATGGGTCGCCCACGTGTGGCCGCTTCTTTACTTTCGCAACGCTTCGCACACGTCGCGCCGCACGTGAATCTCGTAGCCGGAATTAATGGTAACGGCTTACGGCGCGCATGACATTACGTTTGACATTTCGGAGGAATTATTCTGTGCGAGAGTGAATGCCGAACGGATGAATTAGAATTAGAATTAGAAGTAATAAAGTGGTTCCTGTTGTATGGGCTACGCTGTAACGTTATAAGGGCACTGGTGGCACGAAAGGGCGCACGTGGTTATGTTGGTACTGTTATGTTCACTGGGAGAGTGGACGTAGATTTCCTCTGGCTCTTTCTTAGATAAACGATTCCTAATCGAGACGTTCACGTAGCACGATCGACAGTTAACAGGAAGTCACGACGTAGCGATCTCACGACAACCGGAAGTCTCAACAGAGTGGTTGGTTAACCTTTGCCGGAAGCGAAGGAAGAGTGTTCAGCCTATTGACAGTCTGTGTCAGGTCTCAGGATATAGGACACTATGAAGGTTTTAGGTTATTTTTGAAAATTGACGAGGTTCCGAGAAAAGAGGGGAAGTATGAAAAATATTTTTAAAAAAATATCCTCGTAATTTCTTTTTCTTTTACCCCCTGGGATCTACTGTACCTGTCAGTCGCTTGACATTTACCGACGGCAGCAGGTAAAGGTGATTCGGCAGCCGCCTGAATCTAGCAACGAAACGAGATCTCCATTAAATGCCTCAAGCGTACTGAGTCAGCGGTGCAACTTTTTTTGAGTTTCTTTTTTCACTTGTGTAACGACTTGTGCAATTATACGAATTGTCTAACATTAATTCTTATCCCCTGCCGCGGACCCCTCGTCCATCCCTAGTCAAAGGAAAGGCGTTAGAACAGATTTCTGGTAGTTTGGTAAGAGAACGTAAAAAAGAAAAAGAGGTACGCAAAGAAAGAAATGTATGTAACTAGCAGAGACCTTGTTGCTCCCGTAGAAATTTTTCGTCATTTGGACATTACGTCATACCCCGACTGATGATTTCATCCACTTCGGGCGCTGCGTCTCCGCTGTGCTTACGGACGTGTTTTGCTTGCTACGCGGCAAACAACAAGCGGTCGAGTGGCGAGGAGGAAGAGACGCGAGTTTCCGGGAGTCGGAGAGAGATGGCGCTAGAGTGCGTGAGCGTGCGAATCAAGTAGGAGCATACAAAAATATAAAGGGACTTCTTGCCAGATCTCAAGAATCGTACGGCGGTAGACAGAGTGACGATCGCGGGATGTGGCCGTTCTCTTGAAACTGTGAATACGCAATCGGCTACCTCAGTGGGGGGATCGTTCCTTGAGCAGATCGATCAATGGAAACTCATTGATGACTCAGACTCCAGCCGAACGACTTGCTGCAGCTTGAACCCTTTTAATGTCCTATTACTCTTTTTAATAATCAACTATACTGTATGGCAAGTCTTGGATCACGTGCGGATGCGCCCAGTGCAACGGGAACGCTATTCACTGTCGAGTGCATAGGCGCAAGAGGGATGAGAGAGCGTGCAAGGTCGGCGGGGTAGGCAAATTTATCAATTTAGTGCTCCAGTGCACTCGAGCGCATTGCATCGTTGCGCAATAATTGAGTGCACCGAGGCTGGACACAGTGGGCATTCGCGATCGTACCAAGACACAAAGTTAGCTAGTTCATTAAGTCGAGTCAATATATGTATATTCGTATGTTGATTTAACTGCGTCCTATCAACTGCATGCAGCTGCTGCAATTGTATTCTTTTTTTTAACTATCACTTCTCTTTTATACGTATATACGTCGTGTTTGTATTATTTACCTACCGGCCGCACATTCCACCGCTTCCCTCTTATATAGACTGATTTTCCTTTTCTCTATATACACGGCACCCCGTATCACATGCTTATGAATATTGCGTGTGCGTTTACACGCTGCTGCGTGATTGTTCCATTCGATCTTCCTTTCATGCCAGGAAAAAGTCGACTCAGGTGAAAAATGAACTCTTGAGAGTTTTCAAGACTGACGTTCTCTCGGCTGAAGATAGGCCAGCCTCGTATTACACGTCTGCAAAAGCAGCTATTCACGTGGCTAACGTTGGATGAAGAGACCCGTGGTAGCCAGGTTTCTTTTGAAACGCATCCCCGCCGGGATCCCAGACATTACAGAGTCGTTCGCTAACTCGCTACAAACTGCGAGTCTCTTATCATTATCCCTTCTTCTTTTCTTCTTCGTCTTCTTTCCTTCTTCTTCTTCTTTCTGAAACATCCAATCTACCTTAGCCACACAGTTCCCTCCGCCCCGTGAACACCAGAGAAAAGAAGCCTTTACCGAGCGAGACCTACATTTCGCATCTACCTTAAGGTCTAATCTCTTCTCTGTTACAATGACTGGGATTGGTTATACTAACCTGTACTGAACTGTGTCCCGCTTCCTGTTTCAGCGCTTCCCGATGAAGTTCCAGGGCCGAGGCCACGAGACTCTGCACGCTTACATTATTCTTCTTGAACAGGGTGAGTCAAAGGGTCGAAGGGACGAGGTACGACTGTGAAGTTCGTTCGTTTGAAAAGTCAACGGTTGCTAACTTCACGACGGATCTTTTCTTGAGCACACGTGTTTCGTTCATACCTGCCTACAGGCTGCATACGTGCGCGCGCATCCTCTCTCATTTTTATCTTTCGTATACTCTCAATACCCATAAAACCACTATCCAGTAGAATAAGCACAGGAATTACGAGCTTCCAAGCTCTTCTATGTACCAGCTTGCATTTCTTCTGAACTGAACGATTCCGATACACGCATTAGAAATTTCGTGCATGTCGACAGTTAATGCGCGAGAATGTCCCCGCGTGTGGCTGTACCGTGTGAACCACAGCAATAGTCGAGGCACCGATTAATAAACTCATTCACTTTGAGAGTTTCGAACGTGACTATCGAGCTTACAGGCCGTAATTCGTGACCAACTGCTTTTATGCTACACAGACACGTACAATGTACTGACACAGCAGTTGTCAGCGGCAAGAAATTCAATTCCGCGAAACTCTTCGATTTTTCGTCAAGTATATACTGGATGAATCATTGTTATGTCAATTGCACGATTCTTTTTTTAAAGTTTCTTCTACGCGCGACTAATACAAGTTATTCCTGTATTAGTTTTATAGCACGCGTACGTATCTACAAGTAGACGATGCTCTATTGTACAATTAACCTTAACAAAGCAGCCAGTCCAAATCCTGACGTCCTGAGCGACGTCGCAGTGTCGTAGCCGTGGCCGTAGCTCGATGTAGTGCTGCTACGTAGTGTAGCGCGGAGTAGGTATATAGCTGTATATAGGTATACAAGCGTAGGTATAGACAGGCCGGCCGGCCATTCGTAACCTTTGGGTCTGTTTTGCGTCGCGGTTGCCCGCGCAGCGGTCGCCGCCAGTTGCCACTCGACGTTCTCCTGGTGAACGCTCCTTCTATTCGTCCTCCCGGTCGTTCCCGTCGTCTACGTCGTGACCGTGGCTCGTCTTCGCAAGAGCATCCAGTGTCAACTGTAGTTACGGACGCGACGCACGCAACGACATCTGTCAACTACGCGCGATTTAAATTCGACTATGCGACGTTCGGTGGACTTAACGTGAACTTTTTCGACGATTTTAAAACTCGGCAGTTGTCATACGTTTCTTTTTGTCGATTGAGTTAACGTGTCTCGAAAAGACGTTCGTTCGGACGTTCGTTACGCAAGTGCCTTTGTCGGATGCGTCTGTGCTGTGCTTATGGAAAGGATTCCTGAAAAACAAGTTACACCGATATGACAATTTGGAACTGATGCGTCTCTCTCGTGGCCAATTTAAAGAAAATGGTGAGTCGTGACGATTGATGCTCGTGGCTCGCGTGACAATTTAGGAACTTTAGACAAACAGTTACGTCTGACAGTTCTGATACTCGCGAGCAGTTATTTACCTGATGAGTTCACTTTTTGTTTTTCTTTAACCAATAAAGCTACACTGGATCATATTCACTATGTGATGGATCTATTGGCTGATAGATGACTGGTTTTTTTTTGTAGTACTTTTCAATTTGTTATACTCTCTTTCTCCCTCTCTTTATTAGGATCCTTCGTAGTTTTAATGACGCCAAGAGTGCCCATAGAATTGATCTGAGATCAGTTTCAACTACGTTCTACTGTCATCGTCGGTCATTAATAGTAACGAATTTATTACTGACTGCTGACCGTTAGTGTTTAATTATTTTTATTCTATTATGTTTTTTTTTCTAATCATCGCACTACGTTCTACACAATCGCACTACACGGTAGTGACAGATAATTGATTTCCCATTTGTTTCGCGTTCGGCGCTATGCTACACGTATAGACGTGCCAAGTAATAATGTCATCAATGTAATTACAAACTTGCGATAGGAATGACATTTCGATAACGCGCACGTGGTCTACAGTCGCCATAGGAAACAATGAAGTTTAATAAAAGTAATCTCAATTATTCATCCCATCCTGCGAATGATTTATTTCGTCCGTACAGTAGTGGTACTCTCCAAGTTCTGCTTATCGACAAACTAATAAAGGAACAGTGTGCTTTTATCAGTTTCCCTAGCGCATTCACAATAATATATATATATATATATACACATTATGAATGTATTATCAGACTCGAGACACTCTGTAATCTATATAGTATACAGTCCCGTGTTGCTTTCGCTGGACGACGCGGAAGTTAACGGTGCCGGGGTATCTTGGTACCCCAGGAGTAAAATCGTACCGCAGAGAAGAATATAAGATATTGATACTCGATCGATCCTTCACGATCTATCGACATTCCCGTCCGAGACTTCCAGACACTCAGAGACCAAAGGCACCTGACCTCACTTACTTTTCATTCATAAAAATTATTTTTCGAGCGGTTTTTTTTTCTCAGAAATTCCAAAATTCTTTGTTCGGCCTGTCACGTGACGTCATGCGCCGTCATCGTTATTTCTACGAGAAATTACTGGTCCGTTATTCACGGTCGGTGCTTAAAAAAATATTCTCCTTTGTTCTCGGCCGCAGGTGAAGGAAAATACGAAAATGCTCTCGTACATGTTACCGACCGATGACAAGCCTCCTCCAGGGAACAACAATCCGAATTACCACCTGGAGAAGCTGTCCAGTCAGAGGAGCGTCCTGGTGCAAGCCTCCTCGCCGACGAAGATCGTCGAGTCGAGCAAAGCGATGATCGGGACGATAGCATCGCGGATCGACGATTCCCGGGATCACGTTGAACTTCAAAATCAAAATGGCAGCCTGGTCGAGAGTCCGAAGTACAACGGCACGACGGCGACTAGGAAGTCGACCCTCCACTCGTCCTCGAGGGTCGTCAAGGACGACAGTCTCTATAGCATCGGCAGCGACGCCAGCACCGTGGGAAGCGAAAAGAAACATAAAATCTTGAACGGGGCCAAACACGCCAGTCTCAAGAGGTGAGTCTCTCGTACTCGTTGGTTTATGTTGAACGATGATTTGTTTACCTGCCATTTCCATTGTCAGATGATTCTGTGACTTAGCATTGCGACGCGCCACAACATAACCAAGAGCCTCTCTGCCATAGAGACCTATGGCAGCATTTGAATTTCTAAGGACTTGTCTTATTATACCTCAAAGACAATCCTGCTGGCCTTGACGCTCCAGTTTCGAGTGACTCATGTTTTCAGATTGGTAACTCTGCCCGACGGACATTCAATTGAGGTTGACAATAAAATAGCCGGATCACGAGAGCAGCTCGCACCGCGAGTCTCAGCTCGATTCGTGCATTAGAAATTCGCCCGAGTAATCCCGACCGCGCGCGCGGCTTTAACCGACTTGTCGTTCACTGTCAAGGTGCAATGTGCACGCCGAAGGAGACCATCCTCTACTTTTATTTCTGTCTTTTCTTTGGCTTTTCCCTTTCTTCCACTGGCTACCTTCTCTACCCGCTGCCGTTCTAAAATTGACTCGGACGTTAAATCAACGCGGATTCCAGGCGCGTCTTACGAGGAACTCGACTCCTCTGCCTGCAACCGGTTACGTCAGCTTTTATCGGTATGACCCTATTTTTTTTTCTTTCCCCGCATCTCCACATACATTTTCTCCTAATTACGTTTCCCATCGACTGACAATTTGGTTTATCAATATTTTTCAGCTTCGAATATCGCCTCACGCCGGCATACTGAACTGAGCTGCTCGATGACACGTGACGCATCGTTCTGGGTATATCTAACTGGTAGAGAGCCGCAATAGAAATATATATAGCGCAAAGGGATCGCGATCATTATGTGAACCCCACATATGCTTCTGCTCGTGGTGGACCTGGGTATATCCTATAGCGTATAGGATACACCTGTATACATGTATTCTATGTACATACCCTTTTACGACATTAACACGGGGAAGGCTAGGTCAGGGTCAACCAGCATCACATTACAAGCACTTTCATGGAACTTGATACAAACTTAAACTTTAACGGCTGGACAAAAATAGTCCGTCTAATGGATCGGATGGAGGGACGATAGGTGCGCGAGGACGAAATTGAGAAATCAGTCATCATTTGTTTTTCCTCCGACGTTCCCGCTTGCACCCTGTCAGTTACTCTTTGACCCTGTAGCTGCACCTTCTTCTAGGAGACGACCTACGAATTCCGAATTGGGCTGAACTCAAAGTGTGACCAGGACGTATGCGTATCTAGCAACCCAATCGACGTACAGACTGTGCCAAAACTAAAATACCTATGACATCTATTTTTGCGAATGATACAGGGGGACTTCCGGTACGACTATTTCAATACGTTCCTGAGATTATTTATTCTGGATCCTCTTGGCTCCTCCGTTTTACTCCTGCTTTTATTCGCTTACGCAACTTTAGACAAAACTCGGTTCTACAGCTCCTTTCAAAGGTTGAAGAACGATCCAGGAGTCCCCCGCACCCCTCCCTCATTATTCCAGGATTGATTCCTCGGGCACCCACTGACACCCACTGACGCCCACGCGAACATAACCAACCAGTATCGTCACTGTCATGGGACGATGTAGACGTCAGAAGGGGAGAGGTAGAAAAAAAAATAGCAATCAGCATACACCATCGCCAGATACAGTCCGACTCAATGAAAACACTCGGAAGCATGTTTATTGTCGCTGGATTCTGGAATTTGCTAAAAATAATCTGCAGCTCACTTTTAATCCTTTCATTCCGTCACCCGTTTTACTCCACCTCGCGAACAATCGAGTCTCCATTCTTGGTCTTGACAAGAAGAACCGTGAAAACGGTCAGGGACATTCTTCTGGAATTTTTGTCGCGCTTTCGAATAGGAATCCCAGGTGCACTAAATATTCGTATTGTACGTTGGGCAATTGTTGCCCCTATTTGTTGGACGCC
>NW_014333893.1:360602-370492 GCF_000341935.2 Cephus cinctus | reverse complement strand
AACTGTAGAGTCTCCGGATAAGGTGAGTGGCTGTGAAATTTTACATTAAACAATCCAGCACAACCCGGAGTCTCCCTTTATTTACGTGGACATTTATGGTTTCTTCGATCGTGCGACCGCTCGGCCGGCCGGGTTTAGGTCAGATCAGCTGCGGATCGATAGGAAGCTGCTGACGAGACGGCCTCGACCCCGACCTGCCCCAACCCCTAAACCACCAACGACCCACCCACTAACCCCCTCGCAATACTACTTTTTCTCTTCCTTCTTACTTGCTAATTTTTTTTATTGATTTTTTGGTTCATATCTGTGTTCGCTCTTACCGACTGCACCTAGGAGCCACATGAAAAACCTTGGTTTGACGCACCCTTAGGGCGTCCTTCAAATTGCGACGGAACGACGCCGTCGGCAATGACTTGTGGGCTGGAACGTGTCGGGGATACGTCACATGTGGATATGACGGTGTTACACTGTCAGTCTGTTAATTGTATTATATAATGGGGTACCTCAAGTTATAATGGTCATCGCGACTGGCAAAGCCTCTTTCAACCATTTAAATGTAGAGCGTCTCGCAAATTTGTTCAGCGATAGACACGTGGACTCTGTTAAGAAAATTTTCGTATGTTAATAATACTTTTCTTAATCGCTACCGGGTAGATATTCGACCGGAGGAAGCGAAACGATTATTAATTATGCCTCAGAATTCCGTCCAACGGCTGCTGCACTAATTAACGTTCGACGTCCTCAGACGCGAATGAACGGCAACGCTCGTTCTCGATTGCGCAACGTTTAATTGCCTTACTGCAGCGGGGAGGAACTTGACTGCACCGTGAGAGCGAGTTAGAGCTTTCAGGAGTGAACGGTGCGAAAGAGAGACGCAGTGAAAGCGGCTCGGAAGGGAACGGAAGGATGAAGAGAGCGCAGAGTCTGCCTGTTACGTCACACGCGTGCAACTCGTGTGACACATTGCACTGCTCCGATTTCAGGCCCCTCTCCCTTTGAATCCCTGCGCTGCGATAGTCTTATGTCCTCGTTCCACGTGAGCTTGACACGTCGTGTACAGCAGTGGCTATAGCTCCTTCTTCGTTCTCTCTTTTTCCCGCTTGGGCCGCTACTCGCTGTAAGGTCTGGCGCTCTTAGCTGCTACTTTCAGTGGTCTCGGCTAGATGGCAGCAGCTACCTCGGATGCTCTCTCGGTACGGTTACCTACCGAGCTTTCGTATCGGATATGCCATGTGGGTTATGCTGTCTGTTTCGTGTGCTGTATTTTTTCGGATATTTTTCTCTGGTTCTGTAAAAGCGTAACGGTTATAATTTTCTTCGCGAGTCAAACGCGTTCCGCAGACACTTGTTTGGATGTTTGGCAGAAACTTGGACTCGTTCAGGAACGTAATAAGGAGCCATTGACAGTTGCCAAAAATGATAGACAAAGGAATGTATTCATCGATAAAAGTTGACGCGATAGCTCCGAGGTGAAATCGCGTGTGTATCAGTGTGCTATTCCGAGAAGAATTAACATCCTCAACCAGAAAGCCGTAAGATGATCCAAACGCGTGGGATTTTAATTTTGATACCGAAGGCGGAATTGCGGTCGCCAGGTGTCCATTCGCTCGCTCGCTTGGCGACTGTCGCGCTGTAGAAAATTAAGGTTTGTGAATTAAGTTTGTATTCTTCACGCGCATTCTTAGAATCGAACCAAACGGACGTCTCGTCCGGTCCAGCGATTCTGGGCGCAAAATATATACCGAGTTCTCGTGAAGACTTACCAGAACCAATGATGTTGATCTGATCAACTACTCTGGACCGTTACTTTTCTTCTATTGCATTATTTTCTACCAACTTTTTTTTTATTCCTTTATCATTGAAATTTCTTGGATCATTTCTTCCTCACTGCTTACCAAAATTCTCGCATTGGATGCGTCTACGGTTGGGAATCACTGCATTGTAAAATAAACCAAAAAACTTTATGCGGTGAAGGTGATAGCTCTTTCTAAAAGATTACCACGTAGTCCTAACCAGTTCTAAGCCAAGCGCGAGCAAGTAAGTACTTTCCATTTAGGTATTAGTCAAAGTACTCTTTAGCATCAAAGTACTCGTCCGCGATGGTACCCACTGGCATGAAATAAAAAAAATTCATTCATATAAATAAATCTACAAAGATATTATTAGAAAGGAGAAATCGTTAGTGAAGTAATAATTTCTGTGAAAAATGTCTCTTTGCAGAAACTCCCTGAATTGCCTGTAAACTTTTGGTTCATCTGTTTTAGGGTGTCCTTCGGGTCGAGCAAGGGCTCGATGGTAGAGACACTGGTCTATGAGACTCCAGTTCAAGAGGAACCGGAAATGAACCATTTTTTGGAACACAATGGCCGTCTACCCGCTCCCATGATTCCGGTTCCGGATACCGAGTAAGTACACGCACACCAATTTTATATCATCTGATGACGATCGATCGTGTGAATTTCTCAAATAATCGGCATTTACTTTTCTACAAAACCACGTATGGCTCTTTATTAATAGAAAAGATATTTAGCATCTCCACGTACGCACCCGCGAGTCGCACGTGTGAATACCGGGTGAACGTGGTGGTTCAGTTACACGTCATATGCCACACCTAGGACCAGAACAATTTCTCGGTCATATATCTTTCTCTCTCTCTGCATGGTTTCCGTCAGTAGAATCTTTCTTTCTTTTCAAATCTATATCGCGCATATTTATATAATACATATACACACAGCTATCTATAACTATGCGTATAACTGCTAACTTTGGAAATTTCGAGTACGCGGTCGAAGACGACACAGTCCGCGCTACTGCGCAACCGTCTTCGCGCAGCGTCTCTCGATTACTTGTAACCTTTTCGATAATTAGAATGACCCCGAGTAAATATCCTTCGTCATTCACGAGGGACAAGTACGTAAATCCCCTTGTGCGTCCTCTCGCCTGAGAGAGAAACGAGCTCGAGAAAAGTATATTATGGCGTCTGTTGGTCGTGTCTCTTCGTACGTGTGATATGTGACAATAAGTAAGCACGAAATAGGGGTCGGAGTAGTTGAATCAGCGATTACATAGTCGAAGCACGATTGTACTCATTAAATTAATCAAACGCGATAACATATTCAAAAGGCCAAATCATGTCCGCCATTATTAACTGAACGTGGGCTGTCACGCTGTCCGAAGAAATTATGATTTGATAAACCAGCGCCGAAAAAGGTTGCTGAGAATTTCGAAAAGAGTCGCTATCGCGACACCCCTCGATTCTCTTGCTCTATTTTCACCGCAAATATTTCAAGCAGCGTATCATTCAACGTAAAAATCGATCAAGCAGCATTTTCATACGGCGTCTATCGGAATTTTCATATCTTCTCGAGTAACGTTTCCGTCTGTTTTTCACTATCTACTTATCAGGTACCGCAATAAATAGATAACAGTACATTAGACGGTGCCGGGCGTCGCGACCGTCGTTTCTAATCCAGCAACCCTATACGCGGTAATCGATATCCTGATAAGGAGATAAGATTGGCTCTTACCAGAAGAGGCAATCGGTACGGCAGAGCCTGGCATTCCGCTGTCTGGCCAATCAGGTCACACTTCATTTGCTTGGCATTTGTCACCACAGTATTCGCTGTGTCGCGCAGACGAAGAAACAGTCAAATAAAAACGGTCGTCGTATCTAACGATTTTCTAGTGCCTCTCCGAGATCAGCGTACAGACAACAGATTTGCTATTTAAGATCGAGCACTGATCGTTGAAATCTCACCAATGACAACCAGGCACCCAAGGAAACTCGGGAAAAAGATACCACCTTCGGGACAATCCATAGAAATTTTCGTGGCTACGCTATTGTTCACGTCTCCATGGGGCAGCCTTTCGACTACCTGGTCAGGGTCGAAAGGCGCTTTCTGCGCATCTGTGCACAGAAGCATCGTGCATGTTCAAGATTCGCATATTGAAATCGGTGTGTGACTGTCACTTATTCAAGCACGGCAAAGGGAGAGTCCCATGTATACACAAGTATCGAAGAGAAAGGGAAAAAGGGAAGGCACGCACGCGCCCTCACGTATTTGAACGCATCCAGACGATCTAGACGCACACAGCCGACGCTGCGCGGCAGTAGCGTCGAACGCCCGGGCACCTCGACTAGCACGCCACCATCACCAACGATGCTACTACCACGCTACTGCCAGTACTAGTAGTACCACCACCATGAACGCTGCTGCCGCCAACAGAACGAAACAAACGAACGCAGGCGTGGTACGAGGCCCCACGCCATCCACAAACCTGTAACGCAAAGGAGTTTTAGTATGAGTCGAGCCCGGTCTGGCTTGACGTTGCCTTGGCATTCACTGGAGATTCCTTCGTTCTTCTTCTGCCAACCACGTATACGGAGCAGATTCTTTTTCACCGAACCCTCCTTCGTGCTGCACTTTTACACTTTCCCTTCACGCGTCTAGTCACCCTTTGTCTCTTTTCGTTTATCTCAAGTTCTTTCACTTATTTTCGGCTGGTCGCTCGTCGCGTGTGTTGCTGGTGAATCGGATTCTTTATAATCAGTGCAAACTATTGGTGGATATTATATATAGGTACTGTGATAATCGTGTACACTCTGGATATACAAAACTACGGATTTACACGAGGGACTCTACTGACTCTTGCAGGTAATGTTCTGTCATGTCTAAAAGCAATTGATTTACGTCGATTGATAATTTTTAGTTCAGATTATATGCGAACTGTTTGTTGCTGATCGAGGTTACCTTATCGGTGAATTTCTAAGGCGAGCACTCGATCGAGAACGCCGTGACACTAATCACTCGCCCGGTCTTTTCGATTGTAGCCATTTACTGTTGCGTGCACGGTAGATGTGATATTTGCTTCTTTCCGCTGACGCGTAACGCATGCCCCCGCATTGATTGCGCACGTCACGTCATATTCGTTCGATATTCGGACTTTTTGTTTCGTGGTATTTTTTTTCTAAATTACGTACGAATCCATTCGCGTGACGTGGAACGTAGGAAAATTGAAAAGAAATCGGCTGTAGGAAAAGAAACACCTTAACTGTCCCTGGAAGAGTAAACGCGTATCTATAGCCTAGAGGTGCGTAGAAGAGTCCTCGAGTCTTGTGGGTAGGCCCATCGATTAGGGGGTGGTTGCGTAGAGTTGATACCTTGGGTTCACTTCAACGGAGCCTTGTCGAGAAGGGGTGAATCAGAAATGTGCCTCGTCCGATAAGAAAATATGAATGAAAATCCAAAGTCGTCTTCCTCTTGTTGCCATGACTACGCGCCATCTTGACACACAATTCCCAGTCGCGGTTCTTCGCGAAGCTCGTGCTTCGTTCTCTACTCTGTCGGAAAAAAATTGTACTTGCGCCGTCGGACAACCGTAGCCATTGCTCGGAATTATTTTTCCTCATTACCGCACGCTCTCTCGGATATGTACTTTCCTTTTGGATCGGTTTCAGCGACGCACTGGCAATGTCCAATGGCGTCTGTTGTGAGTTTGCCGAGCATCGAAGCGTGTCACGATAAAATATTTGTTCAATTCGCAATATCGAGTTACCGTGTACACCAGGCGGATAATAACGAAGCACAAAGCTAATAGATTAAACTGCGTGGAAGATTTTACCTAATGAACCAATGGCCACGGGGGACAGGGACGGGGAGCGGGAAGAAGGGTTAAAGGCAAGAAAGATATAAAATAAAAGTATCATGGAATATCGCTCGACAGAGCTGAAAGCTATTTAGTTGATGAACGTTCGGAAAAGTAGAAGTGGGGTAGTAGGGTGGCCATCGCGGGTTTATGGGGCAGACGCATCGGCGTCGCGACGCCCTTATCCTTCTCCTCGACTATGATCGATGCCATTGTTTGCAAATGCCACCCTTACTTTCCCCGTTGGCTCCTCTCATCTGCCACTTTCACCCCCCTCGCTCGGCTTTCTTTTTCGAGTAGTCTGATGTCACTCTTGGAGAAGGAGGGAACGTTCAGAAAGTAGGTTAACGTGCCACGTATAAAAACATAATTTCCCTGACCCCCCGTCAAAAAAGACATATTTCCGGAATACACGTTCAGACTCCAATCTGTTTCCGGTTTATTTTCCTGGAGAATAATTGATGGTCGTAGAAAGATTTTTCTTGAATAAAAATACCTTATCTTTATTTTCGAAGGAAATCACCAGACTGATGGTACAAGAGTCCGTGTGATTCCAAGAGTATTTACAGAAATCATGAAAAAACATTGATTTCTCACTGAATCATCGACAACGATGATGTCACCGGCTCAAGGTCTGAATGCTGTAGGTAATAGAACAGGCATGTGACGTCATTGATAAAGCAACGCCAACGCGACTGTAACGTTCACATAATTCGAGTCCAGCTCATTCCAAAGCATATTAACGAATTACGAGGAGGCAGCCATCCGTCTCTCGGGTTTCCTTCTGGGAATTATCACGATGATGAGAACGATGATAATGATGAGTTTTGTGGATGAATTCACCGGCAATTAAAGCCATTCGTGGTTCTCGATAAAACGGCCAGAGTCTCGTTTGCCTTTACGACCCAGCTATTGCGCAAGAGACTTTCAATGGCAAAACGGACGCTGAGAGAAACTACAATTCCTTAAAGGGACTCGACCTCATGCAGAATAGGTCCAGACTCGCCGAGGGGCCTTTCTGATTGATCTCTTCTTTCGATCCACCTATCCGACTCTAGCTCTCTTCTAGGTTATGGCCATTGTCGCGTTATGTTTCCTCCGGGATGGCCGATCAGCCAGGGCTGGCAGGCATCGACGTGTTCTGACTGACGGTTAGTTTGGAGTCGGGACCTTGAGATGGGTTTCGTTTGATGTGCGCTGAAGCGTAGCTGGCTGGGTCGGCTGGCTGGTCGACTGGCTAGCACGGTCTCCCTGCTTCCTTCTTCGTCCGGTCTTTTTTTAAACTTAACCTCCTTTTTGCCTGCTTTTTTCTCCCGTCTTGCTTCTAGCAGTCTGCAGGTATTTGGGACACTACCAAACTCGTTTCACCAACGGATTTAGTCAGTAAATCCTATGTCTCGTCCCTTCTCCCTCCCACTCGTCTCCGATGGTATTTTCTCTCTTCTCTCTACTCTCGGTCTATCATTCTTCCTCGTCTTCTCGCGTGTCTTATTTTTGCCGATCCTCTCGACGGTTCCCTATGGTCGCTCATGAATTTTCCTAGCGATACCTCTGGCCTGGATCGAAGGGGATGCCAGTAATACTTTGTTGGACGTTGTTTACAAATTTTTAAGAATAAACCAAGCTCGCTCGTGTGCCATTTTTTTCACACACGCCCTTCTCTCGATCCGTTCGCTCGGCCGTCATGCCAATCAAATGCAGATTAGCTTTATCCGTACAGTCTCTGTCACAAATAAGCTGCCATCCATTTGACACGAGTACGGGTTCTTCTCCCACAGGGGCGCAATATTGCGCATAATAATTCCAGGATCCCCTTCGACATTCTATCCTGTTCCGAATTATGAAATTTCACGTTAGGGCGCTCAATACGTTTCGCGCGTATCGCTGGTTTACACAGCGTCAACATTCGACGGACATTCACTCGCTACATTCAGCACGTAACCATCGTCCGCTGTTGCACTGGACAAAATTTCAGTATCCAATTTAAAATCCACCCTTACTGCCAATTTATTGCATAGCCCTGGAGACCCGTCTTTCCTACCAAATTGAAGAGGCAATTTCGGACGCTTCCGGAATTCTGAAGTTTCCAGTGGAAATGCCCTGTGTCACGTATACCTGCACGTTACCCACTTGGACGTGTGTACTTTCGTGACGTCACGTGGTGAGGAGGTATGAGAAGTAATGAAAACAATGAAGTGCCATCTCCTAGGGGAAACTTTTTTTTAGCCAAATTAAAGAACTTCCCAAAATTTAAAATCTACCGGGACTCTGCGCGTCAGATCGTTTTGCTGTTCTCAAATTTTCTAGGGAATTTATGGTTGATATTTCCCGAAGCGATGGAACCTTCGTTGCCGACGGTCCGTTGATTTTCTAGGGTTTTTAAAAAAAACCTGTCTAGTTACTTTTTGTTGAAATTTTTTCCATCTTTTCTCGTGCTTTTTTTTTCATCTCCCTAACGCATCCTGGTCTGATCGTCGTATCGCCACGTTATCACGGCGACGGTCGTCGCCGTGACGTGTACCGTTTTCATTAGAGCTATTGCGACCTTGTTGCGAATACTAATAATAGTAGGATGATCTCCAGCTCGTCGGAGTTACTCTTAGGAAAAACAACTCAGTCGATTATCCTTCCTTGAACGTGTAACATGCCGGCCGCTTAGCCTGTCGCGCCCCCGTCTAGCCGTTTCGTCAACCGCGACGAAAACACGTCTCGAGTCTTTAAAGCCGCTGGCTGCGAAACTTCTGAATCCCCGATTCATTCCAGCTGATCGCCCGGCGCTCCTGGCGAATTCATTTCACTTCTTAACTGACCATCAGGCACATTTTTTTATCTTTGAATTTATTTCCTGCTCGTTCGGTTAGTGTCGACTGATTATCGAAATACAGATCCCACGGATAGTCTTATAGAAATAATTCCAAGCGATCCCCCAGTGATATTGTACACTGTTGTCGGTAATTTGAAAAGTTTACATATCAAATTTCGGAAGACGAAATAATTTTGAAAAATTTTTATCCCACGCGTCAATCGCGTTACGGGTGTATCCGTTGGTAGAGTCAATCAGTATGGATCCCAGGTAAGAAACTTTACTGTTTACCACTAGGATTTTTTTTAAACAAAAAAAAAACAGACTCAAATGTAAAAACACGGGACGTCGGCGTTGCGTGAAAAGCCCAAGAAAACACAAGACAAATAATGAGAAAATACGCGGAGAACGTGATTCCAATTGGCAAGTTGCCATTCGCGCAACACGTGAGTCACAGATGTACATGCACATGTGTATATGCATGTAAGCTGTTGGCTGCGACGCAACCGGCGACCTGCAATTCGCGTTGTACAAATTGACCGCAAATAAGATTTTCTCTACTTTATTATTATCGGACATCTTTTCTTCTTTTCCATCTCTTGATCTTTCATCTTTTTCTTTACCTGTCTGCCTATTACAATTATTTTGCTATCGCCTAGTCGCAATTTTGATTGAAAATCGTAAAGAAAAAAAAATTAATTTTTTTAATACATATTTATGAACACTCCTCTGTACTCTTTATCATCGCTTGTATTTATTTTCAACGGAACGCTATCGTAACTGCGTTTTTATCGTTATGGAATTTCATATAATCAATAGAGAATTGTGAAGTCATTCCATATTATATACACCACGTGATTGAAGCGACCAGCGTCGCGACGCCGGTAATCGAGTCCAGGCACCTCTCGTGCCTACTACCAATGTTACGAAACGCAAATTTTAATATTATTAATGAATACCCACGGTATCGATTGTTCGCCCTATCGATACTTACGAAGTGGATTTTTTCCTTTGATTTTCCTTCTTTTTCAGCAGAACCTCTCGGTGTCGCGTTTTATCGAATTAATACGTTAAGACGGCTCGGACGAGACGCCGGTAATTCTCAAGGAGGAAAAACTCAATTCCCACGAATTGACTCAGGGTCTCTCAACTCGAAGTACTTTTCCGATATCTCGTAAAGTTGGCGCGCAAAGTCGTTAATCTGCGATTGAGCGTCACTGCAGTCCCACGCAAAATATTAAACTGGATGACTCGAGACGTCTTGAATGTTATTAAACTGAAATTGCTGCAATTTAGATTATATTCCTAGATTACACTAGGCGTTAACAGCCGGCGACCGCGGGGGTTCAAGAAACCGACGCGTTTTGGCGTCTTTTTTTTTCCGGCTTCTGCTGCTTCTTGCCAATTTTGTCTGGTTTCATTATTTTTTTTTTTTTTTTTT
>NW_014333893.1:357486-360491 GCF_000341935.2 Cephus cinctus | reverse complement strand
TTTATTTTTTTTTTTTTTTTTTTTTTTGGTTTCCATCCCTATGAAATTACTCCCAACCTTTCTTCAATTTCCTTCGCGTCACGCTTCGTCAATTTCTTTTACATCGCGTCTCCTCAATTTCGACCTTCGTAATTTTCGTCATCTAGAAATCTCGACCTCGGCTTTACTCTCTGGCATAATTATTCTGGCTAGCGACGAATTAAATTTCACAAAAAAAAAAAAAAATTTTTTTTTTGCACACTCACCTTCGCAAGTTCAAGAGCAATGGCATTCGCGCCTATTTATGCGCGCTTGCGACACTTCCGTCGACTCTGGGAAACGCGTCGCGACGCCAGGCTGAGCCGCGATTATACCTAAGGTGGAGAATTAAAAAAAAAATATTGCACGGAAAAAAAATTAAATTTCTCCCCACGTCATAAACTATAATGATCCATAAATATATTCAACCCATGCATTAATTACAACTATTAATGTTCGTCCACACGATTAATGTTCGATCACTGCCATGATCTCCACGTGTCCTTCGCACTGCCGTTTAAATCAGGGAATCCGGTGCTCAGACTTCGTGCTTCTTCTATCCACAAACTAAAACCGCATTTTCTCCTTGTCGAGTCGTTAGAATCATTCAAGGTATATTGGGACAGCAGTGTATTTTTTTCGAGCGATTTAAGGGATGAAAAAAAGTACGAATGACCTCGTGATACGTGGAAGCAAAGAATCGACTGTTAAACAATAAGTTTGTCTGTTACTGTGTAGCCGAGGATCACGTGTGACGTGACTCTACGGGACACGCGTGAATTATGCTAATTGGCCGAACCGCCGTTGGCCATAGGGGAGAGAGAGAGAGTTAATTCGAAGGGTGCACGCAAAGGGGTGTGGCTTTAACTATAAAGTTAAATCGTTAAACTTTCCATCCCCCGCTGTTGTACGAGCTGATCCTCCTAGGAAAATATAGTTACCCCTAACCGAGAGAGAAACCACAATACCACCCCCCCGATACTCGATAGGTCGGACACAATAGAAGATGAAAAAACAATTTGTTTACTTTTCCAAAATTACTTTTTTTTTTCAAAATTTCTGAATCGTCCCTCTTACTCTTGTACTTGGAATCCAAAGGCACCTTCGTGAAGCTTTAGGGAGAAGGTGCAGCGCGTCGTCCTCGCCCTTTCGCCTGACGTCCCTTTCAGTCAAGGGGGTGAAATCCGCTGGAATGTTCATGCGGGAGTACGACGAACATTGGGCGCCACCATCAGGACCCTAGGCAATACAGGGTAGCGTGGCGCCGCGACGTCCAGATCGATCGCCACGACGCTTCTAGGGATAGTCGATCGTACCAATACAACCTAGACGGAAATAACCGCGAAACCATCCCGTATATGATTAGATAACAAATAATTGTCATAACGTGCCCGGTTTTTTTTTTTTTTCAAATTGAAATTTGTAAAATTGACATTTTTTCTACTTTCTTTTTTTTTACAGCGAAGGAAGAGAGAGGGTACGAGTATCTCTATTGGAACCGGCGCCCTCGCCCGCGACGCCGGGCGTCCTTCTCCTGGAACCAGTCATCCCTCCGGGTCACCTTGTAGACGCCATGGCTACCAGCCCTGCGGAACTTCTTACTACTCACACGGATCACACCACTCCCACCTACCACACGCAGATCAGGTAGGTGACCGGTGGGAGAAAAATCTTTCAAATTTGATACGAGACCATGAGAACCCCTGCGCACGGGATAATTAGCTCCCCGTATGATTCGCGCGACCCCGTCGACCTTAATCGGCCGGAAGTGACGTGGTACTCCACTACGAGACTACGGGGCTACGTAGCTATGGGCCTGTCTGCTGCAATTTGATTTTCCACATTGAATCTACCTACCTTCAGGTATTTAAGCGCCTGTCCCCTGTCCAGTCTCCATCCGATCACGTTGAATTTCAAAAACTAATTCCCTGCATTATCCCAAACTCACGCAGGTCTTCCATTCGAGTGACAGGAGCTTTGAGGAGTTTCCCACGATTCGGAGAGGCGTGAACTTTCCCCGAGGACTGTACGACTCCACCGAATTATCAGAGAGTTCTCGGGGCGTCTCGTGATACAAGAGGGAGGATCGAGAGTGGCCCTATGTTCTTTTGAAGCACGAAGGGCTGCTTCCACTTGATTTTAAAACACCCGTCGACAAGAGAACAGTCCCTCTCCACGTGCCCAGATTGTCTTCAATTCTTCTAATTGACTCTGTGACAAAGCAAAGCCGGAGCCGTGCCTCGGTATCTAATTCGGTGTTACAGATAACAGAATTCACGGTAAGAGAGAAGTCCAGAGCCCAAGAGAGATGCGCACGCGTATAATTAGAAAAGGCAAAGAATAGAACGGGCGATGGAGTGACAAGAGTGGACTGAATATACCGAAGAAGAAAAGGCGCAGACGACGGGGCAAATAGCTCGGGAAAGGATAAGAACGGGGTGGAACGGAGAGCTGGAGGAGGAGAGTGGAGAAAGTAGAAGAGGGAAAGGGAGAAGAATGGAAAGGAGAGTAAAATGGAGGCTGAAAGTAGAACTCGGGTAGGACCGCGGAGTAGCAGAAGCATAGAGCTGAGCGGAGCGAAGGAGAGAGAGAGAGAGAGAGAGAGAGAAGCATTGGGGATCGATATAGCGTGGGTGGGTGGACGAGCAGAGGCGCAGTAAGGCAACCACCAGTCGTGCTGCTGCCTGGCACTGCTGCTCTGCACCTCCGTGCACTGCGCGCTGGCTGCATCCAAGAACGCACCCGGCATCCATAACTTCAGAGTCGGCTTGTCGCACGTTAATTTCCCTCCAAATCTCGAACGCATCGATGTCGGTACACTTTGCGCGATCCCTGTTTTACCGATCGATCGAACCCGGTGCAGCCCGACGCGAATACGTCTCTTACGTGCGTTCCTTGGTTTCCGCGCGACCCACCGGGCAATAGAGGAATTCCAGCCTGGGGGGTGGTAGGGACGCCCGGCGCTGTCCTTGGATCCTTCGAGGGGG
>NW_014333893.1:284421-357415 GCF_000341935.2 Cephus cinctus | reverse complement strand
GGGGGTGAGAATTGATACAGAATCGGTATCTATGATTTGTTAAAAAATCGCTACTACGGATCTACGTGCATTCGGTCAGTGGATATGGTTCACGTGGTGCGTACGGATCGTCGGTGACTGGTGAACACGCTTTTCTACGAGTCCTCGTTTGTTTGTCTCGTTGAATCACGAAGGTTTTCACGACGATCGTTCGGGACGATTGCGCAAGCCGTGCTTAGTCGAATCGGCTGTTGAAAATCAACGAGTGACCTTGGACTGTCGTAGCCTATCGTGCATGAAAGTATTGTGTATGGAATTGCGATAAAGGGACCAGAGCCCTGATAGCACTAGTGGCATATAAATAATTCAAGTGTGGAATTTCGCTATGAAACTTTACAGAGGCTCCATCGATTCTCTAATAATATCATGGATGTTCGCCATATTTACTCGCTCGGATCATCTCTAAAAACACTTTGGGGGTCCCCGTGACGTTAGCGCCAAGCACGCAGCTGGACGTGAGACTAGCTATACGCGCTTAATAAACGCACCCCAAAACCGATCGTGACAACACGTTTGACCGTACTCTGTCCCACTGGCCTATTTACTGCAGTACACTACAGCGCGAATTCCTATAGACTGTATACATATATACGTATAATGTATAGATATATATATACAGCAGCCATGACCTATATACACCCTCCCATCGGGTCGCCCCTTCCCATAGGGGTTGCTCCCCGTGCAGGGTGCATCAGCGAGGGTTGGACGCATTAAAATTTCTCTTCACTCGTCGAAAATTTCTCTGGACTATTTTTCGTTTTTTTTTTTTCAATGTTATCAGTTGTGTTTCACGTGCATAAAAAAAAAGTAAAATTTTCGTTTCAACGTTCGTTCTGAAAAATTTTTTTTTTGTAAATTCAAAGAAATTTCCACGATTCTGTAATACGCTCCTATCGCGCAGTTAGTTTAACATGGTGATAATTACCGGGACAAGGTTCCTCTTCGTTGGGCAACACCTTCGATTGCGTAATACGTTATACGTAAACGCACGGAATATGCACGACTGTCGACTATATAGGAATTGCACGCAGTCGCATGTGCCTATATCGCTTTGACTGTACATATAGATATACGGTTAATGTATAGGTCCTATTCCACAGTTGAATAAGTACGCAATGGGTTATATGCGAGGAGACAGGTTTGCCGCGAATTATCAGTGGTTCTTATTACCGACACAACAGCGACAGCAATAGCGATCGTTTCATTCGAAATGCCATACGTCACTCCTGTTGTACCTTGAATCATCTGCTTGGTACTGCGCAATTTATTTTTGTATCATTTCGTATACGAGTCGCGTTCGCCCGTTGGAGGTTCCTTGGAATTTCAAAGGTTCCGTGATACGTAACCCGAATTAACTACCGGAAGCCATATACAGTAAACGGTAAATAGATACGAATCAATAGTCAACACTGTAATATGTGTCAGAGACCTCCCTTGGCATTTGTATAGGGATCCCAGTAGTGACGATTGCAGTACTGCCAACTGCACCTGTGGCAGTTACCTCGGGGAAAACTTTATTGCTGTAGAATGGCATAGTGGAAATATGAGAAAAAGTGGGTGAAATTTTTTCTAAATTTTAATTCCTTCTTTACCAACCATTAGGTAGTCGAAGCTGAGGCACTACGTATCTCTGTGTGTACGTGGGTCGCTATTTGGGTCGGCCATCTGGTCGTTCCGCTTGTTCCGATGGGTTCCTGTGTCGCGTTCTCGTGGGATTTTATTTATCGTCGGTCCGATTTCGCATTCTCATATTTTTCCGACCAATTTGAATTCCACGGGACAATGGAGGATCTGAAGATATTTGGATACGTATACTTTATGTGGAGATATTTTTACGCGGCGAAAGGATAGTTTGTAATCCAGAAAATTATTCTTGGTACGGACGGTCAGATTTTGCTTGGAGATTATGTCTTTTCGAATAATTGTGAGGACGGGTTTAAAAAATTGTCGAGTGTCGCCCGCGGGTGCGCAAATGGGGGTTGATCACGGGTCTACCGTTACTATGGAAACGAATGTAAACAGAAAATTCGTAATATAACCTATAGAGATTTAACATGGAGATGAAATGTCGAAATATACGTATATATACATGTGATGGAAGTATTTTTTTTTTAATTTTTTATCAAAGAAAAAATGTGTCGCACGTATAAAGAAAGACGAGTGGGAATTCTCGATGGCTGGTTATAACTTTCAGACGATGCAATTGGTCCATGAAATTTAATTGCGGATACAATTAAGACGCTGAGTATACGTGGCTACTCGATTCCATTGTTTCGTACCGATAACGAGTCACTTTTCACGAGTTTCTTGAGGAATCGATTTGTATACGTAGCCAAGTTGTTCCAGTTTCCAGCAGCTGCCTCGAGTCCAGTGAAATTACAGATAGATTATTTTTCAATGCGATTCCTTTAGTTTCCTTGTTCCAATTCTCGCGGAACACGGGTTACCGATGGTTGGGCCACGGGTGATTCTTCATTCCCAAAGGCATCACGAGGTACCGTTAACAAAACATGGATTAAGATCAGATCGCTGTACTGCCCGAATGGATTCTAGACACGGGTATTTCTTTACAGGCAATCAATTCGATCTCGTTGGCGTGGGCCTGTAGGTACACTCTGCGAGAATAATTCACGTGGATCATTGTTTATCCGATTCTAGCTTTGCAGTATAGATCGGAGATCGCCGTGCGATGTTTCATCGAAACAAAGAGTGATGACCTCAGGTCCACGGGTGTGACGTAAGAGCTTTGGGAGGATAGTCGAATATAGGTTTGAGAACACCGGAGAGTGTCGGGTAGTAGGAAGCGGAATGATTCTGCCTTCTGAAATAATGATCCCGCGTAATAGTCCAGTCCAGTCTAACCCAGAGAGAAGAGTCGGCTGGTCGCAGCAAGGGTTACGCTCTGCAGGAGCGTTTACATAGCAGCGACAGAAGTTGCCGTTGGGTAGTGTCCGTTAAATCGCGATTAACTTCACGCTCGGACTTATCTTTTTTCAACATTTTTCTCCGGTCGTTCGTGCACTTCGCGGAATGTTCACCGGTCCTGAATCCAACCGCAAAGAGGCCGTCGGCGGGTCTTGTGCAATTTTCATAAAAGCGTATATTCCTTTCTCGCAGCATGGGAGCATCGGGACTCTTTGCAAAAATATCTTTTCGCGAGGCCTGAAATAACGTTGGTGAGAAGATAGCGCGAGGAGGCGGACTCCCGCCGCGTTTTCTTTCGAGTGTTGCAAGAGAGAGAGAGAGAGAAGAGGAAGAAAGTGCAGCCAGTGTAAAGAGAGTGTACGCTTGAAAAAAAGAGACGGACGTACGTCGTATTGAGAAAGAAAATAAACGCAGTGGAAAAATAAAATTTCGAAAGAGATAACCGGCGAACGCGAAGACGCCCACGCGGTCCGAGTTTCGAAATTCGCGACTCGCGCGAACCGTGCCAAAAGTGACTTTCGAACTTTCAACGTTTCGACGCTCGAATCGTGCAACGCGAACGATGACGGTTGAGGCGTGTTGAGCAGCGCCACTAGCGGACAGTCGAAGAATCAACGTCGTAAGGATGACGACTACACACGGCGGCCATGTCTACTACGTGGTCAAAGTGCCGAAGGATGCCGTGGGGTGGGAAAGGTAATACAAGGGGATGATTTTGAGAATTCTTTTATTTCGTCAGATCGTCTCTCGACGGACACAAGAAGATTAGAATTACGACGTTCCTTGGACCTCTAACGGGAACCTACTTCGCTATGGTATAGGGGATGTTGCAGACCCTCGACACTCGGGGTCTACAACCCCTAGATAAGCTGCCAGCACACGGATACACAAGCGTGACACAAGGATACTCCGTGCACGTATAGAAACAGTGTGAAGGCGCGTTTACACAATAGCGACCCGTCAGCAAGTTTTCTATGCCAGCTGTGTATACGTGTGGCACAGAGTATATATTCATAGAGAAACGAGGGGCGACGGGATCGGGGAAAGTTGTCGGCGGGGGGGTAGGACGAAGAGGGAGTTGGTTCGTGTAGTTCCAACCACGCGATAGTCCTCGTTAACCTCGTTGAGATATCAACCCCTCCCCCCTCCTCACCACCCATCGAGCTTTTAGAACTAGCCGAGCTTTCCGGTTTTTCCTTGAATTTTTATTTTTTTTCCGTCCGTTTTGGATTCAATTGAATGGCACTGAAAAGAGGGTCGAAGATGGACAGACGCAATGGGGATGAAAACTCATCGAGGAAGTCAGGGTGCATCATTCGCCGGGAGAGAAGATCGAGGAATGCAATTTTCTTTGGGAAATATCCAAGAGTCGATTTCGTCACGATTTCGTAATATCGAGCACGTTATTAGCCGAGCTGGCCGGCGGCCAACCTTCTCCGCTTCCACCTACTCCTTCGGGAACCTTCTTCGAGTAGACCTTCTTTCCCGTTCTCCTGCTTGCTCCTCGTTATCTCCCCTCTACCTTCTGGAGAAGGAAGGGTTTTGTGGCTGATGGCTATTCAAGGAGAGTTCCAGGAAGGTGGGTGGGGGGGTAAATGCTCCTGACGTCAAAAGGTAAAAAAATTAAAGTTGTCAAGAAACCGGAAACTGTATTCGATACTTTGGTCATTACTGAGAGGATGGATCATCGGAAGTCGTCGAAGGGATACTTGGGATTTTCTGAACTGTGCAAAAAGTAAGACCTCTAGGGGCTGTTGAAGTTGCTTGTCGGATTTAATTTCCTCAGTGGCGCCGAGGATAATTGCACCGGGTGGCACGTAAATGAAGAGGAAGAGAACCGGCTCCGTAGTTGGTCTCTGCCGTAGATCTATAGCCTCGTCCACACGCTGCACGCTCGTACGTCCACACTGTCCACTGATTGGTTCCCAAGCACTCCACGAGGCACGTAACCTACCAGCGCGAGCCCATACCTATTCATGTGTGCCCGTGATACACATACGCGCCCATCGGCCTAATTAGGTCCGATTCAATGCCAAAGCTAATGTCACGGCTGTTAAGAGGAAGTTGCGCGACGCAACAGTAGTGCATCCGAGCTAGCGTGGGCGATAAACATTTGGCCAATGAAAAATTGTAAAATTGTCTATTATCCTTTACTACCCAGTCTAAGCGTATGTTTCTTCGTTCCTTGTTGCAGCACCGACAGCGGCTGGGACAATCCATTCAGGCCGGACGGTGACCTCTCGAGAGAGGCCGACGAGATAGTCGAGCTGATAAAGGGAGGCAAGCCTATAACACCTACTCCTGGACAGAATGCGCCGCCTTTGCCGGGTTGCGAAGCCTCGAGCAAAACGCCAAGTGGGGAAAACGACTCCAGCTCGAGTCCCCTGTTGAAGTCTGGCGCGAACGCCACCCCCGCGCAGCAGGCCAACTCCTCGCCCAGGATCAATCAGGGTAACGGAAATGCTCATAGTACGCCGGTCAAAGCCAACGCTTCCGTCAACAGCCAGCAGCCCGTCAACGAGAAGGTAAATCGAATGTTGCGTATGTTCGCAAGGAGCGAGAACCTGTAGGTTCTTTCGCGCGTTCACAAGCCACCAGGCTGTTAACACTGAGTCTCCAGCTTGCGAAGCGTGCAGCACGATGTGCTTCCGTCCTGAGGTTGCATAGACTGAGGCCAGGGATTATTTTCTGATGATCTTGTTCTAATTCTGAATCCATCATTGGCAGGTTGGGTCAGCGACGAATGCTGCGACGGTCGAGGTCGGCAGGGTCACTGCTCAGGGTCCTGGCGACGCATCACAGGTCGAACACGTCACCCTGAAGAAGAAGCCAAAGTGCAAGTGCTGCGTTCTTCAGTAACGAGACCCAGATCCATTCTCATTATGGAAAATGGATCCGTCCTGGACGTGGCGAAGCTTCGACAGGGCTGGATGCAGTCAAGAGAGGAGGAAGGTGCAAGGAGCATACTCGTGAAGGAACCTCCTGAATCCAGGAGCCGGAAATAGGACTCCCGAGGAAGTCGGGAATCGATTGACTCGATCAAATACGTCAATGGGAGAATTACAAGAGACGGAAGTCACTATACGTTCTGCGAGTCATCCCCTAAGTGGAAAGCATGAGGAAATCATAACAAAGGGCTAATCGCTCCGTCTGCGTTCGATCATCCTCAGGAGTTAGTCGACCTGACGAAATACTTTTTTACTTGCTAAAAGGGGAGACGCTAACGTCGTCCACGCTGCTCGCCGGCCCTGACATAGTCGCGTCCTATTCATTTCTACGGGCGCATCGCAACGCAATCGGTTTGCCATTCTGCATTTAGCGAGGGACGAGCCTGCAACATTGGTGTTCTGTCGAATTCGCGTAGCGCGAATGCGAAACGAGGCCTCTGAAATAGAAGAACAAGAAACGATTGGAGGCTAAAACGAGGGAAAAATAGAAATGAATATGAAAATGACGAAGCTGGTCGTAACCGTCGTCGTCGTCGTCGTGATGTAACCTGCCGGAAAATCGAAGCACTTTTAGTGTAGCATCAACAACAAAAGTAATAATTGAGGTCGTCGACGCGAAAAAGGAACGCAACGTTGTCCTATTCCCGTGAGAACTGGAGACTCGAGTGAACGTCTGTGTGCGTAGAGACTATTAAGCATCTCCTAGGTGATATACATAATACGAGATGAAGAAAGAAAAAAGATTATTAAAGTTTATTGTAGATACAAAATGGTAGCTATATAGCTTATATGCTTTTACTATTAAGATTAATATCATTGCGATTTCTCACGGTCTTGAGACACACACATTGATCCTCTGACATCCTAGATACCGGCTTGAGATCGTCTCGCGGATGACCTATGACCGGGAAGAAGGTGAATGAATGTAGAAAAAGGTATGAAAATCAGGAGAAATAAAATTGATTCTGGATACGTCGTAATTCTGCGAATAAAGTCACTCATGGTGGTTGCACATTTTGTGGTAAACATTCAGGATTCAGCAGTGAATTGTAAATACTTTGAATTCTTTTGCGACGCAGAGGCGACGAGTAACGCGAGGGACGCACCTGGATAAGAGGATGGCTCGAGGCGATTTATATGAGACATTAGAAAAGCGAGGAGTAACAAAGACTAAGAATAACTTCACTCGAAAAGGCTTGTTGGAGTTTTTTAATTTTTATATTTGGAAACAACCTTTTCATCAGGCGCGTTCCATTCCCAACTGCTGCTAGTGCACAAAGTAATGTAAATCGCATAACGTTAAGTGAAATTATATTGGGTGGCGAGCGTTATGTTGTTCTTCGCTGTAAATCTCCCTTTAAAGTAGTGCAGCATAGTTTAGGGATGCATGCACCCTCTACAATCTATTTATTTAAAGTTCCCTTATTTTTCTCCCTCTCTCGGTCCGTCACGTTTCTTCGTTTTCCCTCACGTTATTTCCTTCGTTGTGCATTGTTACTTTTATCTTAGATTAAGACCCTCCCTTATTTAAATTCTCTACGATACGTATGCATATGTATAAATATTATATATATATATATTTTTTCGAGTTCTCAAGCGTCTTTAAGTCTATTATGTCATAGGTATGTTGTCTCGTACATAAAATCTCGGAGCTAAGCGTTCGTGAAATAAAACAAAAAGAAATCGAATGAATCCCTCCCAAGAAAAGAGAAAGAATTGCTATAATCCTGAATATTTACTTTCATCAAAGCGACATTAATTCGTACTGCGAACACAAACAGAAACGTGCGCGTCCATGTAACAATGCGTACCGACTAACCAGTCAGTAACAGCTTTCTCACTAATTTAAAAAAAAAAAAAAGCGAAGTAAAGGTCATCGAGGGTCGAATCCGTCGTGTGACGGGATAATAAAAAAAGGTCCCTGCGTACTTTGATAATCTGTGGTTAACCCGAAGAATAAAGAAAAATTGTCGCTCGTACGAATTTCGTGCACCTGTGCTTCTGCAGCACGCTGGCTAATGAATCATTCTCACTAGCGATTCTGTAGCGAGACTAACGTTGAGTCCGTCACTTCCGGAGCCAATGAAAAAGTACATGGTTTGCCTATAGATGAATTCACCTGTATACACGTTTTCTATGTAACATAACGTTATTGTGCGTCCTGAAGAAGGTTCACATAGGAGTACAGTCGCGAAATTGAAAATTCTGCATTAATACTAGGGCGATGTAATGTAAATTTGCTATGGAGGGAAGCAGCCTCGAGGAAACCGGAAGCACGTTGGAAGAGCAATGATAGACGAAGAGAAGGGAGAGGGTCCTTTATGGACGCGAGAATGTTCAAAGACGAATTATTTTTGACGAGATATAAAAATCACGATATTTTGAATGGACGTGTATCGAAGAACGAGAATTAAAAGAGCCTCATGTGGCGTAACGAACCATACGCGAGAACCTGTACTGTGTATAATCCTTTCGAGATGTTCTACCAATCCTTTCCGATTAAACTCATCGATTGATTCTATTACTTTATTGGTTGCCCCTGCGCGGAATCTTCCTCTCGGTTGTTGTTCGAACGATTTAAGGAAATTGTGAGAAAAAATAATAGGCTGGCGAGAGCGGGTGGGGACATTCGTAGGAGGAATATGCTTATGGGACGCTGTGCGCTTTGCAACTTTGAAATTAATGCGATAACACTCTCTTTCTTTTTATTTCTTTCTCCTTACCGGTACGGATGACATGGCTACTCAGTCTTTGGATAATTCCTAGCACGTAACTTGTCGTTTAATTGATAATTAATCGGTGGTTAAGTTTTCGAGATAAACTTAATGATTTAACGTTACTATGTTCCAATGAAAGGTATACATACACCGTGTGAGAGTGCATGGGTGCATGCGCGTGCAATTGCAAATGAGAGAATGAGAGAATGGAAAAGGGGGAAGCTGGGCTGCGAGCGTGAGAAGGAAAACAAAATTGGGATATGAAAATCCTCTTAAACGTCTGTCCCACGCAACTGTTGACTCTGCTGAGCTTTCAGATATTAAACGACCATTAAATGTCTTGTTAACAAAAAATAACAGTACAATAGATTATTATCCAGAATCCATAAGTTCACAGTCCTCTCCAATCTCACCAGATTTTACCATCTTTTGCCAAAGCAATGTTTTCTCCGTTTAAGATAAATGCCAAAGGCGTCCACTGTTATTGCCATTCGAAATTCTACACCGTTCAATGCTTCTCTTTGGCAATCACTCGAATTGGTAATTTTTCAATATTTCCACAAATCACCAAATAATACCAATGAACGTTTACAGAGTTAATATTCGTTTCTGATTATAACTCATGGATCACTTAGATATGCACGTATTTCAGAGATTTGTCTAGCCAGATGAAATTTTGAAATGGACACACGAGGAGGACAGTCAAAATTACAATTCGTTGTGACGCGACGTCTGTCTGGCTGGATTACGTAATGCGGTAATATACGATGCGTGAATTGCGTGTGTGAATTCACTAGAATGGCTCGTGGGACGTAAAGGCAGACAGGGATACACAAACAAGCCAGGCGCGAACCTTTTAACCTATACCTTTCTCTTAGTAGGAAAGTCCCCTTTAACGAGAATCCGTTTAATACGTGAATATTGAATTCGATCTTGGAATAAATTTTCAATTGAACATCGATAATGCATAGCAGCGACCTCGAACTCCTCTGGTAACTGGGCTGAGCAGCCATTGTAAGCTTTTAGTTCACGTGCCCTTCGTGCCTTTTAACAGATGGCGTATCAATCGTGGCTACCGTCACGTTGCGGAATGTGGGTTCGGTGGATTAGAAATGTCAACACTAGACTCGAACATAAATAGCAAACGTATCCTATTGGTAGTACGAAGATCGCGACTGATATGATCTACCCCTATAAAGACTTAAATGATCCGGAGTCAATTCGATCAATCGTGACGATCATGGCCTTTCGACGATCCTTTGGACTTTGCAGACGATAAATTCCAGTGTCATCTTCACGGAGTAACTTTTCTTACCCTTATACGGTCCTTCTTGTCGCCCTTGCTTCCAGTCGATTATACAATGATATTTATTCTACTTGGAGCAATAACTGATTTAATAAGATGGAATTTAAATGTAAGTCGATTTACAACGGTCACGTCAATTCGATTTTAATGAATGATTCATCGACGCGAACGCTCCGCTACGGGGTTACGTGTGGAACATTTGACAGTTGTTGGACATTAGGCAAGTACAGAACGTCAATTATTTATACTTTTGAAAATAACGTCGTTCTTCAGATACTTAGGTGTACTGTACTTAAACTATTGCACGCCTCGAATTATTTATCGCCGTGCATCGGTTTCAGTGAAGGTGTCGCACGGTGGTATCCGTTTGGTTTCTATTAGTCAAGAGACTGAAGAAATCTTTTCACGTGCGAAGATTTCAACCGTCATTTGGCATCGAGTGCTGTGCAAACATTGAAATCCTGGCAATTCGTCATGCTTCAAAATTTCAGTTAGAAATCGTTCCTAAACAGGATATCTAATTAGAATATACTTCCTACTTTGAAAACATGATACCATCATAATAAATGTAAATGAAAATATAATATTTCTAGTTTCACCTGCATGGACGATAATTAAACTCAGTATTTTTATGACTATCATAGAAACTTTATGACCGGCATTGAGGAACGATCGTTCAGGTATATTCTTTTATTTCATATAGCATTCTGGTTACTTCGATCATCAAGGATGATCTTGACGAATGGCCGGTAGGATCAAAAGCCTGAATTGACTCTAAATCGCATTACACAATTTCAGATGACGCCGTGAGAAGCACCGAAAGTCTCTTTTATTGTAGGAATCAGATGAGGACAGGTGAGGCTCACGATGATCTCTCGAGGTCTCTGGGAAGGCGGGGATGCGATCTACGAGAGGATCAAGAGAGGGAGAGACAGGAGCGGAGATCACTATAAAGCTCGATGGTCCAGCTAAGCCATCATTGAGTATCCTTATTCCCAGTGTCTGGCTATGTTATCGGGAGAGAGTGAGGACATTAAGTGAACAAGTGATCATGATGGAGTGTTACCTAATCACGATTAAATCCTTGGTACGTTTCTCTATTCAGGAGGACAATAAATTAATCATTGATCGATTTTAGGGTGTCTATGTCTGTCGAAAAATTAAGGTGGTTCCGTGAGGACAACTGTAGGATTTAATAAAAGCATTTCCTTTGGAATCCTTATATTACGCAACATTGGGATAAATTAAATTTTCAAATTTTAATGCAATTATTTATAATTTAAGGGAGGACTCCATTTTTGTATCATTATACTTGTATATGAGATTTGAGGAATAGTAAAGTCACTTGGTATTTTTAATTGATAAATCGCCCAGTAATCCAATGAGGATTACATGATGCATGGTAATTTCTGTAAAGGTAATAGGGACAACCTTATTAGGCAAGAGCGTGTTGTTTAATCTTGAATGGATGTAGAGAATGACAAGGATCGAGATGAATTGCCGATCTCTTCGCATACACACGGATACTTTAAGTACAGAATATCACTCTTACTCAATATAGAGAATGATGCTAACTAACGTAACTGAGGTCCACTAGGAAATGTCATAGTCCGTCAAATTATTCAAATTAGATCGTCATATACGTGAAAGTGTCGAATGATGATTCAATAGCCGCTAAAAAGATTTTAAATAGAAACGAATTTACGAGATTCTAAAGAGTGGACTTTGCTCCCCCTTCGCATAAAGTCACTTGTTACCATCTGCCAAAAACACTAGGTTTTCTATGCTTTGCTCTGGCACGTGTTCGCCGAGAAGTTATCACCGGATCAGAAGGCACCCCTGTTCGCACGTGGTTCCGGTGGACTCAGTTTGCCTACACCATTCGAATCGAGTCCTGCTGCGTCGACCAGATTGAGTCCTGCTGGTCCTATCAGCCAGAGTAACACACCCAACTTTGGGGATGACGTCCAGAGGGAGGAAACTGCAGAATTGAAACTGGTGGGGGGTCAATTGGTTCGGACTGTCCAGGGTCAATTTTCTTATAAGAGTCCCGAGGGTCTTCCTATTTCCGTCAAGTGAGTAGACTGATGTAGTGTGGTGGTAGTAATGATTTTAGGGGATTATAAAAACCCCACTTTTAATTGAAAGGTACATTGCTGACGAGAATGGAAACAGAGCCAGCTTCAGCTTCGGAACGGATCCCGGAAGAAGGTCGCAGGCTTTTTCAAAACTTCCAGGTCCTCAGAAAGCAGGTACCAGTGGCGGTCTACCCGGTCAAAATGGGGGAAATGCATACCTGCCACCACAAAATCCTCCTCAAGTGACTAAGGGTTACTTACCTCCTGAGTAATCAAAAGGAATTCAATTTTATGGAAATTGACAATTCAATTCTATCGTTATTATTCATTCGGAACAGTTCACAGGCGTACCTGCTGCAAGTACAAAACTATATTTCATAATAAACAGAAACATACTCTCTTGAACGATTTGAAGTCTGCAGATTTGTAACTTTTTTTTTCAATGAAATAAATGATATTTTTCTACATTAACACTGTCGTTTTTCAGTTGACGCTTTAGGATCCTCTGTATGTCGTGTAGCCAAAGGGATTCAGGAGAACCGGTATGTGGTAATGTTCTGTAGAGTTCTTAACGTCAAACACAATCTCGATGAATGGGTACATTGTGTTGGTGTTGGTAGAACTGAAGTACTTTTCCACATCGAAGTGGATCTTGTAGCGACCAACCGTGAAATTGAGCTCCTCAGAGTTCAGAAGGTCGGCACATCTTCCGTTCGCATTGGTATTGCTAGGAAATGAAAAACGCTTTTTTTTTCTTGTTTCTTGAGAACTTTAACCCATAAGATATTTTTATCTGATTACCTCTCTTTATAAAAAATCCATCTTCCATCGACGAGTTTATACAGACTGACTGAGAGTCCATCGACTGGATGTCCTCGACTGGTATCCAAGACATGAGTTGAAATATGTGGTTTATCCTCCGTTTTCAATGCTTTTCCATCCTGACCACTCATGACTGAAGTGTTGATCAGTGACTGTGGTTAACTTGGGGCGATATGCTCCGTAGAAACGATTTCAAAGGTCTAAAGTTCCTGCATGTCAACTGGATCGTGATAAAATGGAGTCATAGGTCGAAAGGCATATAGCGCAAGTGTGCGTTGCAGCAATGTTCTTCATGTAAAATATTTTTTGGCAAATCAAGCACGTGTCTGATGTTATCAAATGATTTTTAAAAATACAAAAATATCCCGGATTAGAGGAAACAATATTTCATATAATAATTTAGAAATATTCTCGTTTGATAATTTATTTGTCACCATAACGAGAGCAGAAAAATATTAATTTTTGGATTTCAAGTGTGAATTTCCATGGGATGCGTCAAGACACTTTGCGATTAATATTACAAATATGTAAATTAATGATATTGGGTTTCTAGTTTTCTTTGTACATAATTAGGGGGGCGAGGGGCGGGTTTTTTGGCAGCGTGATAGCCAGATTTAATCGGCTAATTGAAAACGCATCACCGACAATTGACAATCACAATGTACACATAATCTACAGTGTGGTACAAGCGTTATCTCGTCTCTGCAATCGCCAGAATTGCATAATTCAACATCCAAACGTGACGTCATCGGTCAGTCTGGAATCTCGAGTTTATCGTTGTACCACTTAGTACAGATAAACTTTAATTATCTCAAAATACACTTCAAAAATATTTTCTTCGTTTTAATTGTCTCTATTACACTCATCTTTCGGAGCCGCGATACGTGGAGTAACCAAACGGACTAAGTAGCACAGGTAAATGATAATGTCCTGTGGGATTTTTCACATCAAACACAATCTCGATGAACGGATACATGGTTTCAATCCTTCTCAAAGTGAAGTACTTGTCGACGTCAAAATGAATTTTGTATCGACCTGCCGTGAAGTTCCATTTGGTGGTATCCACAAGGTCATTGCAACGACCGTTTGGCGTCGTGTTGCTCTCATTAAGAAACGTCCACCTGCCATCCATCAGTTTGTACAGACTGACTTGAAGTCCACCAACCGGAAGTCCTTTACTGGTGTCCAAAACGTGAGTAGAAATACAAGGTCTCTTCGATGGCGGTGACTTGGCGGACTTGAGAATGACATGCTAAAAAAAGAAATCATCATTTTATTATATTTCAAGTATTGTGTTTGATTACTGAGCCTTTTAAGCTTCAAACCTTTTTCGGTGACTGTTGGCTGGTTCCAGCAACAGCGTAGGATGATGCGCTTTGCATAAGTTGTTGTTGCTGCGAAGACTTAATTTGTCCGGATTTCATAGAATTTTCAGATTGACCGACAGCTGTTATCGGTTTCTTTTCCGCCATTACGAGGGTGGGTCCCTTCCCTTTTATGTTGCTTAATACGTAGTGAGCACCGGGAGTAAATTTTCCTCCGGCTAGTGTAAGAGTTTTACCACCCGAAGTGATTGTAAATGTTTTATTATGCAACGGAGCGTTAGTCATCGTGTTATGACCTTGTGGAACTCCCGGGGATGATGTCGTGGAAGATTTTGATGAGTTCAACTGATAAGCAGAACCTAATCTACCGGAAGGATGCAACATAACTAACTCGTTTTCGCTGTTTGGATCACTGGAATCCCCGTCCTGCACAAAACAGAAAGCAAGATTTCTTTATTATTTTTTTAGGCAATGCTTAAGCGCTTCACAATATTAATTACCCCAGCAGACTTAACGCTGGATGAAGAATTCTTGACCTCATTTTCGTCGTTCCTCTGCGACAAATGCTCGTCGTCTTCAGCCGATTCTACGGTAATTTCGTTCTCGCTGTTCCGCACATCAGGAAGTATCGACATGACTCGCATTTCTGGATTTTCCTGATCCACCGATTCCACGACCATTTCTAATTCCACGTTCACTTGGTCTCCATTTTCATCAATATACTCTCCATGGACATGAGCCATTGCCTCCGCGAGAGCATCCCGGCATCTGTCATCCTAAAAATGCATAATGAAATTATTGCAATTGGGATATAAAAATACCTGAAACGTGATAAAAGATATTTTGAGGAAGAACTAACATTTCTTTCTACTTTGATTTTCTTCAGGGGAGGTTTCACATCTTCCTCCTCATCAGAGTTAAGCTGAAGGTGTGATTGATCTTCCATGTCTTCTTCACACTCTTCATCCAGCACTCCTTGCTCTTCGGCATGTTTTCTTCTAGCCTCTTCGATTTCCTCGTCATCCATTTCTAATCTTTCTACTACGTATTCTATATCATCGTCATCCTCTTCGTTATCCCTTTCAAGAACCTCAACCTGAGTCTAAAAAATATTTGCATAATGTACAAAGTAAAAACAATAAATATATGTTAAATTATTACCTCAATTTCCTCAGGTTCATCTTCAAGCTCAGCCTCAATCTCTGCTATTTTTACTTCAGCTGCAGCTTTTTTGGCATTCATCTCATTCTGATGCATCAGAGCAGATCTCTGATGTTTCATAGTACAAGTATGCTTCAACAACGACAGTCTATGAGCATGTAAATTCTTTTTACAGTACGTACAAAAGGCACGAGTCGGTTGAAACGGCACAGAAGTTAACCATCCTGAAAATAAAAATGAATGAATGTTACAAAAATATTCTTTACTGAAGAACCATGAAACAATCTATAATTTTTCTTGAACGTTAATAGAATTTCCCGCGCATTATCATAACCAGGATTATAATAGCTTCCGCCGGTGATTGCCGAAAGAGTTGATGCTCTAAAAATAAGTATAAAAACAGTATTGCACAGGGCGCTACGGAAAAGCCGGCCCTGACGATAAACGCGCGCTAACGCACTACAGCGACGACGGAAGACATGAATACAGCGCAACAAACATTCCGCTACATTTTTCAGTGAAGCACATAATCGAAGAGGGACAAAATTAGCGCCAGGTCTTAAAAAATTCCTGGATAGACCTCCGTATTTTGAATACCTTTGAAGTCTGGCATCTGCTCCCATTCCTTACGATAACGTTGGGTGTAGACACGAGTCTTGGCATGGCTAATTTTTCCAGTTGGTGTCAGCCGAGGTCCTCCCTTTAGGAGATTCGCATGCAGCACTGTTTCGTTCGTTGCGATTAGACCCTCCGAATCCTTCTTCTCCATAGCCCACGGGAACAGTTCGAAAACACCCGGATCACAAAATGCCCAAAATCATAACACGAAATCACTAAATAGTTTTATAGGGGGGATGTTCAGAACCGATCCTTTTCTATCCTAGTCCCGAAGCTAACTCCCTAGCAATGGCCGATAGCTTGCTTGGGCCCCCCAGGCAAGCCTGGCCACGCGTCACAGTTACGTCTCCAACTTTTTGGGGCCCAGTACTCTGAATTAGTACAAATCTTTTTTGGAACTATGTACAATTTGTCGGTTTCAAGAAAGTAATGATTCGTATGCAGGGAATTTCAGATTTTTAATATTACTAAAATTTGTGTGAACGGTGTAATATAAAAACAAACTTATTTTAAAGAGAGGTGATACGACGCAATAAATTGTGACTGTTTTTATGCATACAGCCCTGCGATGCGTCGAATGAAATTCTTTTACTTAAGTTCCGGTCGATATGCGTGCGGTGACGGTAGGAAATAGTATCAAGGAGCGGGAAAATTTGAAACCCTTGAAAGCAGTTGAATCTACGTTTGTAAAAATTCGAAAGGTAGTTCACGCTCAATATTTATAGAATTTTACATACATTATGTAGTAATATCAATTATTTTATTAGGTATATTAAATTTGTGTATGGATGAGATATCCATTGGAGACTAAATGAATATAACATTAATTATAACAGAGTGTAGGAATATTGTATAACAAACTTGTCCCGTTGATACCTTAAAAGTTTGTATATTTATGAAAAGCCATTGACGTCAGCTCAATTTTTTCCTCGAGTAGCTGACAAACGTTAAAAAGTAACCAAACATACATATGTAAATTGACTTTTTATACATAATTCTTCATTTTATAAATTTTAATTTAATCGTCAGCCAATAACCTACCCTCGCTCAAAGGAAATAGGTAAACGTAAAAATATCGGTAGCAGTGGTGGCGACACTTGAGGAAAGCGTGTTAACTAAAATCCTCAGGACTCAGTACTAACAGACACGAATAGTCCCACTGATTAATTATTACACATGAATTTATGACTTCAGGTGCATTAGATCAGAGATTAAAAAGATTACAATAATCAGTCCTTGAATAACGATTGGCTTGTTTGTAGATTAGGATTGCAAAACATGTCCCTTCACTGAAAGCGACATTAACAATGACCATGTCCTTGATATTACAGCATATACACGACCATGAAGATTCTTATCAAGAGTTTATCAAGCATTTTCTCAAGCATTAATAAAACAATTTGCACATATCTATAGATGTAAATTTATTCCGTTACATTTTCCATTCTCTCTCTATGTCTCCTTTGCCATGAAGTCTAAAAATGTGGATGACCAGAATCATTTTCAGAATGTTCTTATTAAAATCCGTTTCATGTGACGTTTGAATTCTTAAAAATTTCCATTTTTTGAACTCCTACTAAAATCACTATCACCCAACAGAATCATCGGTCGCTCAATTATATCCTATTAGCTGAGAGATTAAAAGAAGAATAAAATAATCAAACGAATGACTAATCCCCAAAATAAAAGTATTAGCAGGCCATTCCAATAAATCTCTAATTAGTCAATCCGCTTTTCTTAATTCTTACGCAATACATCAATCTACCAGCTAATCGACTTTTCGCCGCAATACACAAGCTTCATTGATTTACAATTAGATCAAACCGTTATGTACGAAAGGTTATCCCTCCAATTTTGTTATCAAACGAGTAAGCAGGTTAGACCTCAATACGTGTATGTCCGGTGTAGAAATAGCCATTACGAATTACCGAAGACGTCAAGAAGTGTTTTGATTAAAGGAAATTTTAAGGACATAAGAACCGGAAGCTGACACATCTTTTGTGTTATAATACTATATTGCGAGCAACATAATAAATTCATCACCCAGAAAATATAATAAATATATTGTACACTATTGTTGGCATTATTGAACTGTCTCCCCAATTTTTTAGTTCTTCCTGTATGACATAAATAAATTCATAATTAATTTCTCTCTCTTTGATTCTCCGAATACTTTCACTGGCAGAGTGAGTGGAATACGAGACACGTGTATCGATTACGAGTCCTCTCCACCGACGCTTGCGAATCGGCGGCTGCTACGGCTCGATTGCTATGTCAGCGATCAGTCGTGCTTTGCCAGCCAACGCGGTGAGCACATAGCGGGTACGTCGTCGTAGATGCTGGCGTCTTCTAGTGAAAAATCAACCCTCCTGTCCTTCGTAATTCCTACCTTGTCATCCAAAGTGCATCCTCGCATCATTCAGTCCTCTGTCTCCATCGCTAATAGGAATCTAGGTTGAAGTTACCTAATTCGTCGTTTCGTCAAAAATCCTTTGATTGAATTTTATATGGACGGGGTGGCAAGTGCAGCAACTACGAAGATGGCCGACAGGACATACTACCCCAATCCTGAAGTATTCAGGAAGGCTCACTGCAGCAGTTTCGACGAATATAAAAAAATGCATAAGATGTGAGTTTATATTTGGAAGATACTCGTTTGATTTATGAATTTTTTTAAGTAATATTTTTACTGTATAATACTGTGCTACTATGTATTGTAGTCGGAGGATGATAGTTGCGCAGGATATGGTTGCTAGTACAGGATTCCGATGACGTTTTCATTCATCATTCATGGGATAGAGTTTGTTTGCAAGATTGTATTACGACTAATAACAGCTGCTCCTTCATACTTACTATAAAAGTCGATGGACTTTAGAAATAGTAACAGAATATTGATCCTCCGTGTCTCCCTGCAGGCACGAGCCCTACGACGTTAAGTAAATACAGTGAAGACCGCAGTTTTTCCCCTAAATTTTGACTATTTCAAGTGTTAACCGAATCACATTTTTTTTGTTCTATTCTCAAAATGTTCTTTTGTACTATGTATCGTTCAGGTAATCCTTTTCGTGTGTCAAGCTATTTTTTAAATATGACAAGTTACTCACCTTGAAAACGTAAAGTATAACGAAACTACTATAGTACGATAACGTCGATAAGATTCTTTATGTTGCTAAGGATATAACAATGCCATTGAAAAGAGAGGACGCAAATAATGAGAATATTTAACATTACATGAGCTACTATCGTCAACCTCAATTACGCAGACTGACTGAGCAAAGAAATACTATTGTCGACGTGTTTAAAGGTCTATCGAGGAACCAGCACAGTTCTGGGGAGAAATAGCCAAACAATTTCACTGGGAGACTCCGGCGAATCAGGATAATTTCTGCTCCTACAATTTCGACCGTACAAAGGGAGAAATCTTTATAAAATGGATGGAAGGTGCTACCACGAATTTGAGCTATAATCTTCTTGATAAAAACGTGCGGAATGGCTATGGTGATAAAATTGCTTTTTACTGGTAAGTTCTTGTTTTCGTTATTAATTTTTATAACTTGCATCTTATAGACAATTATTTATCATATCATAAGTATTAATAGCGAAATTGAAAATAGTATTCTGTCTCAAGGATAACGCAGTAATTAGATTTTTTTCTGCGAGACTAAAGCAAGCACTTTAAATTCTTTAGGAATATATTGTCAAAGTTCGAATGAAGTTTATCGTCACGTGGCCTTAGGACAGTCCGGGCGTGAATTTATTCGAAAGCGTGTCTCTCTTATACGGATAATAGGTAAATATTATGCCGTTCGCATACATTTTCTCAGTGACTGTTCGTCCAATAGAGAAACATATACTTGCGTATTGATGAAAGCAGACATTAATATCTATAATATGAGAACCGCTGTACCACGCGATTCATTATGATGCAAAATTCAGGAACGACGTGATGAACGCAAGTCATTGGTGGGGCAGAACGTTTCTTACTACAAAAAACTATTTTTACGAATTACTATCTTTTTCGGAAAATACAAAGAAAAATTGACTCATTTATAGAACAGGTAGATTGTTCTTAAGCAGAATACATTTTCTTATAGCTTGATCACAATTTTCTTGTACCGAATGTCGCTGAACGTTAACGATATCTTTGAACCACCCGTTATATTAAGTAGTGCCGAATAAACCACCAAGGTACTGGATCGACACCGTACAGCTGATTCGTTAAAAAATTTCGTGTGCTACCTAAAGATCGTTTCCTATTGGTCAGAATCTCGTGGCGCGACGCGTCGCGTGATTCTTCTAATGTCCGTTGCAGCTGGCGACACGACTAAATTCCAATCCTAACCTTCCTTACTTCTGTTCCTGCTTCCTGTCACTTTTACTTTTCTTTTTTTTTTATAATTCGCGATAGACTTCCGTGGCGATGTACTTGTCCTCGATAGATAACAAATCAAGGGTACTCGAAACATTTTGAAAGTAGATTAACAATGTTAAGGTTGCGAAGCAAAACAGATGGCGCGGTTTTCTCCATTATCCTGGTTCACTTTAAAGTGAGTAGTTTGATTCATCATTATAGTCTTGTTGACGATTACTTTTTTATGTGGTTTTGTCGTATGATCAAACCTAATATAACCGGCTTATTATCGTTGCTTTTTTTAAATAGCGTGATATCTTTATGTAATTACATGCGAATGGGACGTTGTAATAATTATTGATTAGGGCTGGTGAGCATTGAAGCGACAACATAACCCAGTACGAAAAGAAAGGAATGTATTACATAATTAAAATCGAATGTACGAAATTGCGACTAATTTTGTTTTGAAAAATGTACAATAGCAAATATTGGCTCCTTCTCTTTTTCCTTAATAAACTTTATCATTCGCCAGTATCTTGATGGGTGTTTTGTCTGCACGATAGCATGATAAGTACGTTTTTGTTGATACTTAGGAAATTAGTAATCTTTAGACTGCCTGGTGTTGGCCACTTATAATTATTATATGACCACTTTATTTCAGCAATAGACACGAAATTTAATAACTTCTTATCTGTCATTACTCTTTATCGAAGATACATGTTTAACGTTAAATAATTTTTTTTATCCACGTGACCCGGTCATGCTTCATTTCGGAAATGCTGGGAATTATAGTAATTTTATCTTTGCTGAGGGGTATCACGCTATTAAACTTTATCAGCAAGATATATTTCTTTCCTGAAAATTGTCGATCACGTGACCATAAAATCACATAAAAAACTGCTTAAGCCAAAAAAATCTGACATACGAGTCTTGAAGATTAGTCAGTGATTTTAAATAGGATTTTCATATGAGTCGAATTACAGGTCCTTGGGGAAATTATTGAAAATTGAGTTATGCAGTAAATATGAAAATTTGTCATTTGAAAGTGTTTGCTTACGAATACTTCCTTTGTACTTGACTTTTGACATTTTCTCGCAGACATTGGCCGACGTGCGTTTATCGATTCACCGCGAAGATGTAAAACTACTTATTGTGACGTCAACGTAAAGTCTATACGTCATATTCTTCTTTAAGCGTAACCGATTTTTTTCAGGGAAGGTAACGATCCAGAGGACTACTCACGGCTGACCTATAAGAAACTATTAGAAGAAGTCTGTAGGTTCGCTAATGTCTTGAAGACTAAAGGTGTGACCAAAGGTGATCGCGTTGCGATTTATATGCCGATGATCCTTGAGTTACCGATTGCTATGCTCGCTTGTACCAGAATAGGTGCCATACACAGTATAGTGGTAAGTGATAATAGTTCGATAGAAAATTCAATATTAGATACTTTTTGAAAAAGTCTAATATTCCGATTTCTTTTTGAATTCAGTTCGCAGGCTATTCCTCGGACTCTTTAACCGAGAGGATATTGGATTGCAAAGCGAAGGTTCTGATCACAGCCGACGGAGTCTGGAGAGGCGAGAAGCTCCTTTTGCTGAAGAACATTGCCGACGAGGCTCTGGATAAAGTGAAGCAGCATGACCACGAAGTGGAGACGTGTATCGTTGTGGGTCATCTCGAGAGGGTCAACGGTCCACCTACCAGAGCAACTCATACGACCAATGGAGTTAATGGTACCAATGGTAACAAATCTGAATCATCTGCTAAAGAAATTTCGTGGACCGAAGGCCGTGATTTTTGGTGGGACAAGTTGATGGATGACGAAGAACCCAGCTGTTATCCCGTCTGGATGGCTGCTGAAGATCCGATCTTCATGCTGTATACTAGGTAACTGTTTACTTCTTCAGGAGGAATTGATTAATGAATATTTAAAAAATGTTTTAATTGCAATTCTGGAAATGCTCAGTGGTTCTACTGGAAAGCCTAAAGGAGTCCTCCACACCACTGCAGGATATCTTATCTATGCGGCTACCACGTTTAAGTACGTCTTTGATTACCATCCTGGTGATGTTTATTGGTGCACGGCAGACGTTGGTTGGATCACAGGTCACACCTATGTTGTGTACGGACCTTTAGCTAATGGAGCTACTTCCGTATTGGTGAGTCAACATTGCACTTTATCCAAGGAGCAAGTATCACTTATTATTCTCTCTAATGTCAGTTTGAAGGTACACCTTTCTATCCTGCGAATGACAGGTACTGGTCTGTCATTGACAAGTACAAGGTTAATCAATTCTATACTGCACCGACTGCCATCAGGTCCCTCATGAAGTTTGGTGACGAATTAGTGACCAAGCACAATCTCAGCTCGCTCAGAGTAATTATTTATAATTATTAAAATTCTTTTCTTTTTTTGGAACGTCCGTCATGATATTTGGTTACGCAGGTTCTTGGATCCGTGGGTGAACCAATCAATTCCGAAGCTTGGCTGTGGTTTTACAACATCGTCGGCCATGGTAAATGTAGCATCGTAGACACTTTTTGGCAAACGGAAACGGGTGGTCACGTGATAACGCCACTCCCCGGTGCTACGCCAATGAAGCCGGGATCAGCGGTAAGTTCATGTTCGAATGAAATGTGCTTGAGGATATGTAAATATATTTTTTGCTTGCAGACGTTTCCGTTCTTTGGCGTTTTGCCGGAACTCATCGATGAAGACGGAACTCTTATCGAAGGCGAGGGCGAAGGATATCTCGTCTTCAGCAGACCTTGGCCGGGAATGATGAGAACTCTCTTTGGGAATCACGAGCGTTTTCAGAATACTTATTTTGATCGGTTTCATGGATATTATTGTACAGGCGATGGTAAGTGTTATCGGCTTGTTTATTTGGATAAAGGATTTCGGAAATTATTTCCAGCATATTTAGCATCTTTACCCATCTCTTCCTCGATTCGGAGTATTTGATTGTACTTGGCGTTCCTCTCGCTTCTACACGGTGCACCAGCCTTGAATTGCTTAACTGAAAGGCCAACAGCAAGATCGGCTACGAAGGTGTCTTCCGTTTCTCCATAACCAGCAGTAACCATGCTGCTCCATCCGCTTATTTTCGCTATTTTATGACAGTTAATGGCTTCGGTTATTGTACCAGCTTGTGAAAGTCTTATCAGAAGACAGTTGGCTGATCTTCTTTCTATGGCTTCTTGAACACGCTCGATATTCATGGCCGTCAGATCGTCAGCAACGATCTGGATCGGTTGATTACTCAACATGGGCCAGCCGTCCCAATCTTCCTGATCGAATGGATCTTCGATCGACACGATTATTGGAAATTCTGTGAGATATTCGACGTACTGATCCTTCAGTGCTTCCGCTTCAAGGTAATCGTCAGGATCAGAGTCTTCGGTCTTGAACGCCATATCGTACTGACCTGGATATAAAGAAATTTGATCATTTTTTTGTTCATCAGACTATTTTCAATTATAAGACATCTGACCATCCTTGCAGAACGACGTAGCTGCCATGTCTAAAGCGATTTTGATCTTCCCATCATAACCAGTTGCTTTAATCGCTTCATTGATCAAGTTCAGAACTTCCTTATCGTCTTCCAGCTCTGGAACAAAAGCTCCTTCGTCATTTACTGAAAGTGGAGTTTTGGTGTCTTGCTGTTCAGCGATTGATTTCTCAATCGTGCGATACACTTCTGTCCCCATTTTCATAGCATCGGCAAAGCTCTCTGCACCTTGAGAATTATGAAAATTTTTGTTATGAATTGACACTTACGAAATGCTGTATACGCTGTTGGTAGTACTACCTGTGGGCATGATCATAAATTCCTGACAGGGTAAAGGATTGGGCGCGGCTTTTCCGCCGCTGATCACATTGAAAGCTGGCACAGGAATATAAAGTTCGCCATTATCTGCCAATTCAGCGATGTATTTGTAAAGAGGCAAGCCTCTTTTAGCTGCTCCGGCTTTGCAACAAGCCGTGGAGACTGCCAAGATGGCGTTTGCTCCCAGCTTGGACTTGTTCTCCGTCCCATCCAATTTGATCATCAGGTTGTCGATTTCTTGCTGCTGGCAGACATCAAATTTCGTTTTAATGATTTCCGGTCCGATTATATTGTTCACCATGTCCACGGCTTTAAAGACTGAACGTCCGTTATACGCTGCTTCGTTGCCATCTCTTAGCTCGACGGCTTCGTTTGGATTTGGCGTTAACGTGCAAGGAACTGATGATCTCAGGAGACCGATATCCGTTATCAGGTCGACCTCCAGTGTGGGATCACCACGAGAATCGAAAATCTGTCTCGCTTTGATTTTCTGAATTGGCATTTCTAGGTTATAATATCTGAATGTGAATACTGATATACCAATAATTTTGTATAATTTGAAAATGAACGAAATTCTCAATAGACTCTCAAATGACAATCGGCACACAATAAAAAAATTTTGTTTTCAGGTGCCAAACGTGACGCCGATGGTTACCTTTGGGTAACCGGACGTATCGATGACATGTTGAACGTTTCTGGTCACTTGATGTCCACAGCGGAAGTCGAAAGTGTCTTGACAGAGCATGATTCCGTAGCTGAAGCTGCTGTAGTGAGTAAGCCTCACTCGGTAAAGGGTCAATGCCTTTATTGTTTCATTACGCCCAACGAAGGACACGTTTTCAATAAACAGCTGCAGGATGAACTGAAGAAGAAAGGTAAAATCTATTTCTTCGGATTATATATTCTTTATTGTTCTTGATTTTTTATAATAAGGATATAAACTTTCGAATTACAGTGCGCGAGAGGATCGGTGCCTTCGCTCAACCGGATGTGATCCAACATGCTCCAGGTTTACCGAAGACGAGATCTGGTAAGATCATGCGACGCATTCTCAGGAAGATAGCCGTCGGCGACAAAAATGTCGGCGATATATCAACATTGGCTGACGAGGCGGTAGTGGATCTATTATTCCAGCTCAGGCCCTAAATTCAACTTAGGATATTCTCTAGTCTTACGGTAAAGGCAGCGCACAGTCACATCCGGTAGCAGAATATTCGTGCTTTTATAGATGCGGAAGGCAACCATGCTCACTTTCCACTATTTTACGTATATTATTTAATTATAACCTGAGGTGAACTTCGAGAGGGCAGAAGTGACCGTTCCTGTTATTTTAAAGAAAATCCACACGGGCTGGGTCTTGTTTTAATTTATCTTGCGATTACAAGTAATAATACACGAGACTCCTGGTCGTAACTCTTTTTTTTTTTAATTAAGCAATGATTGGCCGATTCACGTGTTTTCGGCATGTCCATTTTCGGTCACCGTTTTCGTTTTGTCATCAGTCATATTTCATACATGCCCAACTGCACATTTGTTAAACGAAGTCAAGGGAAAGGGCAAAGTACTAATATAAAATAAAAATGAAAAGGTGGGTACAAAAAGAAAGAGAAAAAAAACCGTCCTTCACGGTCGACTTTACACGCTTGTTGCGTCATTACGCATAAAGACGATATTACATTCGCAACGAAAGTACACTTGTATACTTTAGATGATTTTATTTTCATGCAAGAAAATTGCTCCTGTGCCATACGAGTACTTTAAGTGTCTACGCATGCGTAGATATAGATTCGCGCTTGCTAATTGACCGTCTTCTGTATATAGAATGTAATGGCGAACAACACTCATCTAGCGTCGCGGTTCTACTAGTTATTTATAATTGAATTGAACGTTAAAAATTGTAAAATTGATTAGATTATCAGACTGGTGTCTATGAAATTTTATTTTCCTGCTATCGCTACTAGCGTAGGAGGATTTTAAGATCGTAACTGGGAAAGCATGATAAGGAAAAATTAATGCACTAGGGAGCATCACGCTATACTGGTACCATAACTAAAAATAGAGCTTAATTTATTTTTTCGGCGTTCAATTCTTAGAGTTGAAAAGTCGAGTGGGTTAATTTACGACTAAGCGCACTGGCTTACATTATTTACGTACACGCATAGACGCGCAGAAAATTATTATATATTATAGTTTTTTTGGCCAATTGGGCGAACAAGCTGAAGGGGGAAGGGAAGGAGGAGGATGAATGTGTGAAAATATTAAAACGTTGAAAGTAACACTGATACTGTGATGGCGATCGCATAATTCAAGTGGATGTCTCTACTAATAAACGCCTGAGAATATAATGAATGTTAAAGAATAAATTATAAAGATGAAATATACATATATAAATATATATAAATTAAGTAAATTATGTATACGTGTAACGTACCTATTAGATACAACACGTGTGTACTTGAAGAGACATAAGAAACTCATCGATCTAAAATGAATCTTGGATCGAGTCGCATACATATCATTCCTCGTGGAACAAATTAAATATAGGTGTGATATAAGAAATATGTATATGTATATATGTTGAAACGCATAATTCTGTTAAACCATTTCCAAAGCCTCTTATTATTAAAATTTCCATCCCCACAATTGAATGTTCTCAAATGTAACTTTTCAGATTCAATTGATTTTACTTTGTTAACCTTAATATATTATCTACACTATTGATTGGTATCTGTTAGTACTATATTTTTATTTCTGGGTATACAAATTTTATTTAATAAAATTAATATGCTCTCTAAAAGCGTGTGATAAATAAAGTTTCTTCTGGACAAGAAAGAAAAAGTTGTACTATTTCGGTCGACAGATGAAATTTGTTCGTCGCGCGGAGAGCAGGGGGAGGGATTGGGATATCAGCTGATAAAAATAATGCCGGTATGGCAGTCGCCAGTCAGGATGGTCACGATCTCACGATAGTCAGTCAGTTCGCACGAAGCGACTGCTGAATGCGTGCCAGTATTTGTAGCGTCGCTTGACGCTGAGAGTTGTTTAGGTTTTGAAGAAAATTCTACCGAGAATCTTACAAAGATGTCGCAACTCGATGCATACTACGAGGTCGTCTTATCGTTGGTTCAGGAAGCTGGTGCGGTATGTACAAAACTTGTGATAGTTGATTGCATCATAAAATTCCATTACTTTTTCCAATGCCCGTGATAACTGACAGGTTCGCTTGCTGTGAGCCGAAGTATTGATTTTGCCAATCACCAGGCCGACATTCTCGCCGTACAGAAATCTCATGCATTGTTATTTATTTTTCCTTTAGGTTATCAGAGACAAGATCAACAGGCCAAAGGATATTATGACAAAATCCTGTGACATTGACCTTGTAACTGAATCTGATCAGCAGGTGGAGAAGCTTCTGATAGATGGTCTCTCCTCGAAGTTTGCTGATCATAAGTACGGCTTTTATTTGAGCACGACGACCAAGATGGTCTATTAATTAAACTTTATTGACTTAGATTTAAATCTGTTACTGTTGCTTATATGGGCGAACGTAATTGGTTAGCAAGACAGAAAATGTCTGATTAAGGCGGGAATTTGAAAGGCGATTAAATAATTTCGTATTTGTAGATTCATCGGGGAGGAGAGCAGTAGTCCCGGGGAAAAAATTGAATTGACAGACGCACCTACGTGGATCATAGATCCCATAGATGGTACCATGAATTTCGTTCATGGTCTACCCCACACTTGTGTCTCTATAGGACTTTTGATCGATAAGGTACCAGAAATCGGTATCGTCTACAATCCTATTTTGGAACAATTGTTCACTGCTAGAAGAGGTCAAGGAGCATTCTTAAATAATTCACCGATTCACGTTTCCAATCAGAAAGGTTATAATCTTATCCGTAAAAGTGTCACGATATCCTTACCTTCATGCATTCATAAAAATCCTTATTTTCGCAGAATTATCAAAAGCGTTAATAATGTTGGAGATGGGTACGAGTAAAGATCCTGAAAAAATGAAAATCGTCATGGAGAATCTTCACGTCCTGACACCACAAGTTCATGGGTACTAAAATTTAAAAGAATAAAAATGATTTGAACTCTATCTAAAATGAATCAATAATTTTTTTTATCACGGCAGCTTGAGAGCTCTTGGATCAGCAGCATTGGATATGTGCATGGTAGCTCTGGGTGGAGCTGATGGTCATTTTGAATTTGGAATCCATGCCTGGGACATTGCAGCTGGTGATTTGATTGTCAGAGAAGCTGGTGGTATCTGCATAGATCCAGCTGGTATGTCAAGTTTGAAAAATGTTATAGATATAAAAATTGTTGATAGCGGTTATCTTATATGGTATATATACCTCACACATCACAAATAAGACGCGAAGGTCTATTCGGATACGTAATTTTCCCCTTTAACGGAATAATATTGAGTGTTTTCCTGCATAAGGCGTACGAGATTCATAGATGTCAGAAAATCGAGAAATCCAAGCAATGAGTCTAGTTCCCCTGAATTGTCTGAGTAGTCCCCTTGACCTAAGAAGGTACCTTGACAATTCCATTTTTTTTATCTTAGGTGGACCACTCGATCTTATGAGCAGAAGAGTTCTGTGCGCCGCCACCACAGAACTAGCCCAGGAACTCGCAAAATCCTTAATTCAGTATTATCCGGAACGAGATTAATCTTTTGTAATCTCTAGTGAGTCATAATGACTCGTTATAAAGAGTGTGAATTTTCGTACTGGTATATCAATTAAATTTGTCGAGATGCTCCTGTGTACGTAATTGTATTATGTTGTTTAACGTTGGTCCAGAAATGCCAATAGAATGTCTTGATGATACATACGTGTTCTACAAGGATACGAATATTTTTGTAAAAAGAAATATGCGATATCATATCCATTATTTATTGTATTAACTCTATTTCCATATGATGGATGTTACTGCCGAACATTAATTGAATATATGTATCTCAACCTGCGTTAAATAAACATACTGTATCTACTACTACTGTTTCCAATAATTTCTAAAAAGTACTTAAAAGAGGATTTGGTGTAAATAATCGAACTCCTTCATTCAGTAAAATAAGAGAGGAAAAGATTTATTCTGAAAATCCTCGATGACAGTATTCCAGGCAAAAATTTCTACCAACAGCATCCGTCCACTTGATTAGGCAGTGTGGAGGAGTAGCAGTAACATTGATTTAGTTCTCCATCGAAATTCATATCCAGTAGTTAGAAATCTCTGATGACCGAATCCACATGAAAATCTGAAAGCTCAGAACGTCATCGATTAAATCGTACCCAATTATGATTCAGGTCCATTCCACTTTCGTTACAGTGAATTCGCGTGAATATTTAAGAAATAAATAATAAATTTTTCATTAACGAAGCATCCTGTAACGCGTAGAACAAACCTGATCGCCGACTTAAGGGCCACGTCCCACCATTGTATTTCTTTATCACTTAATAATTATCTTACCTGTCGTGCGCGTTCTTACTTACCAAAGCAACTTGCAGGCAAAACGTTCCATCGAATTGGCCTGAACAAACCTGTGTGTGGTGACATCAATATAGTTAAATCAGTCTGTGGAGCCGAAGTAGTCGAGAATCTGTCGTTCTACGTGGGTGTGTGAGAAGAAGAGGTAGGTGCAGCTCTTAGCCCTTTTCTCCTTGATCTTCCATTGCCTCCCCTCCTCACAGGGAGGGCTACAAGTGAAACATTACCAAATTCCCAATTAGAAAGAGGTCCACTCGTACGGGGATGGTTGTGTCATTTTTTTTACTCTTTTCATTTCTTTTTCTCGTTTTAGTTTATATTTTCATTGTTTCTTTTGACTTTTGCCTCTTGAAACAAGGAATTGTCAGAACACAGGAAGTGTTTATAGGAGGTCAAGAGGGGTGACATACGAATGCGAATAATCTCAATAGCTTTGATCGGAATATTCTTTAAATAAAAGAACAGGGCTCGATCGAGTGAAAGAAATTTAAGAATTCATATTTCAAGGGAAAATAATGATTTTCCATGTGAAATCTTTGTGCAACAACAGTGAGTGATTTGATAAGGTTGTGGAGACTCGAAGAGTATGAGAGGAGAGGGGGCGAGGCTTGGTATCGTTATTAAATGTATCTCTCGATTATTTGGTTAAGTTTGAAATACGGATATAATAAATATCCCATAAGGCAGTCCCCATGAATACCTTGCAACGGGAACAGCGCTAAAGGCCCTTGTAAGGTCCGGCCGCACTTAACGACGATTTTGAATCGAAGACTCATCTGAAACATAAGCAGCCTCGTACAATTGTGCTACGTTTAGAAAGTGTCTACCGTGAACCATTTTTTTTTTTCGTTTTCGCTTGACTTTATATATCAGTCGCACTCGTATAAACAGCATTGACGATCCCTACTTTTTCTGAACACTCATGAAGATATTTTGTGGTTTAACAAGTAGGAAGGAGCATCAGTGCTGCTTAGCCTGGCGAAGATACCAATTCTGCACGAAACTTCTATACAGGGATATTCGACTGAAACGTTTTGTATTAGTGGAACTTAATCAAGTTATTTTTCTGATTTCAAATCAATCGGTCCAACGACAGATGTCAAGTTTTAACTGTAAGTTTCAGTTGGATAACCTCGTACTTGGTTTTACAATTGTAACTCTGGCAGAGGCCAATTTCATTATCAGAAAGAGTGCAGGGCTTTGATTTTTGTTTGTAAAGCTGCTTCGTTGTATCGGCGCTGTCGTTGTTGCTGCATATTCACTTTTTCCTTTCTTTTTCAAGTATGTGTTCTTTTATTTCAACTACAGTTCTATTTGCTATACAATTTTTTTTCTTGTTAGTACACCAAATTTCTCGTCGCCAGACCCATCCAACTGAAGTCATGCCGTGTACGTTGTCGACTTAAAAAGAATAAGAAACCTAACGAAAGAAAGAAAATAGAACTTCCCTTTGTTATCTTTATGTTGTTCCGTTCTATATACCTTGTGCCTCGGCAATAATTATCGTGAAGAATTTTACAATTTCACAAGTATTGTTACCGGCTACTCGCCATCGGGTAGATACGTTACCGTATAATTAGTAATGAATTATGACATAATAAGTTATAAGAAACATTATTGTAAGGAAGTCGCGTCATAATTACGACAATTCTGAAAAAAATACTATGTACGATTATGCTATTGTACCTTTCGTCATATCGTGCGGAAAGCGGCGAGCTTGCGATCACGCACGTCAATCTTTTTCTCATGAATCTTGAAAAAAAAATGTTTTTTATTTAATTCCTTAATTCCCTCTACTTATATTCAGCGTTTAAATCGAAGATAGGAAACGGAGAATCGGTGTTTTCGTTTCATCCTGCTAACAGGTAAGATTCGCTAGGCAATAAGGAGTCAACGGGATCGTAGATCGCCTCTTTCCGATAAAACGAATATATATTTCACTCAAAACTTTCTTTCATTTAATCAGAGAGACCCCGCGTATCGCGCTATAAGCTTAGGTGTTTGGTAGCATTCAACGAATCGTTAGCGGCTGTGCTAATTAAAATATAAAGTTATGTCAATGAAATCTCCGACGAGGAAGGTCCCCGGGGTGGGGTTACCTATATTTTTTCTTGTATAAATGGATGCGCCAGGGCGTGGTTCACCGTTATTCTCTTGCCTGCATCCAGCATCAGCGTTCTCTCTAGCAGATCCTTCAGCTGCGCGACCTTCCGGTTTTGCTCAGGAGGTAAGGAATTACCACCAAGCTCAGCGCTGATATCACGACTCGCGGAAAGGGTCGACATTACTACGACCTTCTCCTATAACACACGTGGCAGGACCTCTTTCAGATTGAGAAACATCACGAGGCTCACTAACGACGATTTTCCGTTCTCTCGTTTCTCTTCTCTTTTCATTTTATTTTTTTTTATGATACATTAGACGCGCACGTAAGACTCTACGTGGCGAGAAACATTCGGTATTGACACTTACCGCGCATCCCACTTCCATCGTGGGAAAATTTGCGTTACGGTCGCCGAGGTTAGAGAGATAATGAAACATTGGTAGTGGTTACTTACCCGCTCGGTGACTTTATCGACCTCGTGGTAGAGGAAGTTGCAGTTAGTGTCAAAATGTTGGTCCTTGAACGTGCCCTTCCTAATCAGTTTGTTAGGCATTTTGCCCTTCAGGTCCATGAAGAACTTTAGCATCTGGTTATTCGTCTTCCCCGAGAACATGATCTTTCCAGTGTACAATTCGTATATGGTACAGCCCACGGACCACATGTCAATGCCAAAATCATAGGGTATACCAAGAACTAGAAAATATCTATGTTACTTTCAAAATCGGAGCAAGGTGTCTACACAATTTCTTTTTCCTTCACTTTTCGTACATAAGCGCGCAACAAAAATAAAGTCGGCTCTATCTTTTCCATGAAACACAGTTATAATCAAGGTATAATGAATTATGTAAGATCCAAAAAAAAAATAATACTTACTGATTTCAGGGGCACGATAAAACCTTGATACGAGGTACGGCGTTATTTCATTTTCATGCGCGTGAGAGGCTGAGCCAAAGTCGCAGAGCTTTAATACTAGTTTGCTTTCGCTGACTAGAATATTGTCCGGTTTAATGTCGGCGTGCAATATATTTGCGCGTTTCAGCAATTTCAACGCCAGGAAAAGCTGCTGGGTATACGACCTTACCGCTTTTACGTGCAGGCCCACATCTTTACCGTACTTTTTCAAAACCTGGAATATGAAAATGAAATTAGTCGCGATATCAGAAGTTTGAATGGTCGCAGGCAGAATCTTTTATGCGTAAAAAGTGAAATTCATACTTCTCTTAAATTCATAGCTAGTGGTTCGAAAACCATACACAAGTGATTCTTGTGAAAAAAGTGCCTAAATAAACGCAGGCAGTGAAAACGATCCTCCGGATCGGCGTCATTCAATTTCCTAAGAATTTCTAGTTCCTTGAGACCTGTCTTATGCCTAGAAAAAAATTGAATAAGACAATAGATTCTGAGAATTTTATGTCTGCAATGCCGAGTCAACATACATTATTTCATTGTTTCGTATAATCTTGACTGCCACGTCAAGATTTCCTCGGGCGCTGTCCCTGGCTCTGACAACATTACTGAAGACACCTTGTCCAGTGTAGCCATAAACTATGTAACGTGAATCTAAGGTTTCTCCAACGCGGACTCTAAAAAGAAAAAAAAAAAAAAAAAAAAAAAAAAAAAAAAAAAAAAAAAAAAAAAAAAAAAAAAAAAACAATAAAGTTGCAGAATCTTATCTAAAGTTGAGAATCGCGTATTGATCACAAGTAAAAGGAACACAAACCGATAATATCCTTCAGCATCGTCCCAGTTATCCGTTAAACTGGGATTGTCTGGACCACCGGGTCGCTTTCCTTCGACAGTTGGGCTCTAAGGAAAAATCGATAGTACATATATTGCAAAGATCAATGAACAGCGAATGCAGAAAATCTTGACCTACACTGAAATCCGCAGGATTATCGATTTCAGCAAACATATCCCACTCGTTAGCCTTTTTGGGATTTTGCTTGTCCTCCAGTTTTGGTTTTTCAATGATTCTTAAATCTTCCAGCTTCTCAGATTCCTCCGTCGACGGGGCATCCTCGAATCTCGATTTCCTCTTCTTCACAGGCTGCGGGGATTTTGCTTTTTCTGGCAGTGGTGGAGTATGACTCTCCGAGGTAGATTCGTTATTGTTTGAGGCAATTTCTACGGATTTCTGTGATACGTTCGACTGACTTTCCGAAGGAGGTGAATGTGTTACGGCATTTAAGTCAGCCGACATATTCGAATCCTCGTTAGGACCTCCTAATCTCTAAACAAAAGAAAATTACAAAGAAAGTATCATCCGATTCTTTATTTTGCTCTTAAAGTCTGAATAAAGCATAAAAGTGGCCCTAACTCACTTTTAGTAGTTCTTCTCTTTGTTTTCTTCGACGCTCGATAATGGCCTCTTCGTCTTCCTCTTCCTCAATATCAATATCCTTGATATCTTCTTCACTGGAGCTTTCGGAACGTTCAACCTTCAAGCCTTCCGATAGAGAATCCTTGTACTTATCATTACGTTCCCTCTTACCATTTTTCTCACGATCCCTGTCAAAGTCTCTTCCGTGCCGATCACGATCTCGATCCCTACGGTTTCTAGATAAGGATCTGGACCTTCTGAACCGATCATTACGATCTCTATCCATTCTGCTTCTCATGGGACTTCGTGATCGTCTCATGCTTCGGGAACGTTCTCGCTGTCTTTCCTGATTTCGGCTATCCCTACGATCACGATTGTCCTGTCTGTCTCGACTTCCAGGTCTTTCACGAGTCATGTGACGATCACGACTCGTGTGACGTTCTCTGCTGTCACGTTTGTCACGACTAGCATTACGATCCCTACTGGTTGGTCTCTCACGACTGCGACGCTCGCGACTTCCATGACGATCTCCTCTACCACTATCGACACCATCCCGACTGTCGCGTTTTATTGCACGCTGACGAGAGTCAGAGCGGGCATCTCCTGATTTTGAGTCATTTCGTGATGTCGAGTTGTGACGATCTGATTCTCGTTTACGTTCATCTTCTCTTCGATCGTGTTCCCTTTTACGCACCTCCTCACGTTTCGATACTTCCTTGCGTCTCTCTTCTTCTAGTCTCCTTCGTGAATCATCCCTTCTTGAATCTTCCTTTGGTCTTTCGACGACTTTACGTGTCTGTCTGTCATCCCTTTTAACATCATCCCTCTTCACGTCATCCCTACTACGCACTTTGTCATCTCGTCTTCTTTCGGATTCTCTACGTTTGTCTTTTGGTTCCTCGCGACTCCTTCTGTCTCGTGTCATGTCGACGACGACACGTCTTTCGATTTTGGAAATCTTTTTACGCTCTCTGCTGCCCGATCTGCTTCTTTGACGCTTTTTACGAGTTGCGCTGTCATCACCACTGTCGTCTTCCACTAGAATTACGTCAGGGGTTTCAGATACCTTTACCACTTCTTGTTCTGGTTCTTTTCCCTCCTTGTCAGATTCGTCTGAGAGATATTGCACTAAACATGCTTGCAGTCGTTCCTGTGCGTACGAATATATTTATGAGGATAAAGTATCTCTAAAATTTACACACCACGATAACGATGATACATAATATCGTACCTTTTGTTTCATTAGCTCTTCGAGATCAATATCGTCTTCTATAATTGTACAATCTACTTCATCCGAATCCAAATCAACTAATTTTTCATCATCGCTTTCCTCGGTAGACACTATTTCTAACTGAGAATTTGCCACTTTTCCATTTACATCAGCCTCTTTATGAATTACACGAGGTACAGTTTTGTCATCAACAGAACCATTCTCATTATCCCTTTCTTTTTTAGGACGTTTATGTTTCTTATGTTTCTTCCTAAAAGAAAAAAAAGGTCACTAACTGTCAAATCTGATGCTATCTTTTATAACAACTGCATATACCTTTCTTGCCGATCAACTTTTATATCCTCTTTTTCAATTATTTTATCTTTTTTATGTTTATGATGCTTGTGTTTCCTTTTCTTCTTCTTTTTTTGATCTCCTAGCATATCGGACTCAGAATCTATCTCTACCAGATCCTTCTTTGAGTCCAAACACTCTAAGTCGGAGGTGCTAAAAGAATTTGGTGCATTTAAAATCGATCTCCTAATCATAACTCATTAATATGGACTAAATGTACTTGAAGAAAATCTCTTATAAAAAAAAAAATTGGAGTATTCTCAATATCTAAATAATTGAACATAATCTTTGAGTCATACGTAGATAATACTCTTGTACCAATAATGCTGAATATATCATTCTGTAGCAAACATCGTATCAAAAAAGAAGTAAACTTTAAGAAACTCACAAACACAAAAATATCAGCTTAAATTTATAATGAGAACTAAATGATCATGAATGCATATACATACAAGGCAACGCGTTAGGTTAAATTCACGAAATCCTGAGTATACTATTTGCAAAGTAATTACTAAATATAAATCCAACTCTAGCATTTTTATTAAATAACTTTGATATGTTATTTTTATCGTTTCAGTGTACTGAAATAAATAATTGAGCCACTTTCTCAATGAGTCCAAAATATAAACAGGTCTTATATATTCCTTGTCCAAATTCTCTTTATTTTATAGACAAATAATTGTTCCTTTTTAAACGGATGTTAGGCAGTAATAAAAATGAAGTCGACTTACCCCATAGTAACTTTTGTCAATTGGAAAACAGAACAAGCAACAATTTCAGTTAACTCACAACGCAACACATACGATTGCATACGATAATTCCTCGGTAGGCAGCCATCTTAGCCGCTGGTCTCGCTCCTAAGCATGACGTTTCTCGCTTCGAGATTTATCGATTATCGCATTTTTGCTCGATTTATATATACTTCCGGACTTCCGGTTAATGTCACTTTCCTCGTTTGAGTTTCAAGATGTTTTCGCGTTTTGAACTATTAGTTATTACGATTATTGCAAATGTTAAAAAGAAGTGCAGTGCTATTCGAAATAACGAACGGGAAAACAATGTCGTTATATTAATAGATTCGGTGGCATGACGTTCGAGCCTATGATGTTTCTTTTTAATGTGAAAATTAACTCCGATCCTTGGTGAGTGTTATAGGGCAAATCTATTTCAGTTGTTTTCGAGGGACAAAAGATGTCGAGCAATGCAGATTATTGGTAAGTGCATTACTTATTGACGAATAGATCTTGCTGGTTTATAACTTTACCATCGAGACGCAAATGTTGTTGCAAAGGAATAAACGAAGGATAGGGTAATGCAGTAAAATGCGTGTAATATGCAATGGTTTAATTATTTTGATAAAACATTTTTACAGCATCGTCGTAGTATGCGACGAGAGGTTGGTCAATGGCACGATCTTGTTTTGCACCTATATTTTGTACGTCTCGGGGTACCAACCTAACGTGGCATTTCTACGTTCTCGAGCTTTTTTCGTGTCGTCGTTTTACAAATAAATAATACATTCGATACTAAATATTAATGGTAATAATAAATATGAAAGGACAGAAGAATGGACAAAAAAGAAAATTGATAATCCTCGCAAACTTAGACACTTAACGAAAAATTATAAGGGTCTGTATCATTACAAGCAATATATAAATAAATTAGAATTCGGTATTCTTTCATTACCGTATTATAACACACACGTGTTTTCACAAGCAATCGGTTATCACATGACTCCCGTATGTCTTCGCGACGTCCTTAAGGAACGCTCGAAATTCGAGCTATTCGTCTTTCACCTTTTACATCAGATTTCGACTTTGGGCGATTCGCTTATAATATTTGAACGGGAGATATTGCGCAACGATCGGCATCTTTGCGACGCGTTGTGTCTTCATTTTTAAAGCAAAATTTGCACTCTTGCACTCAAAGAATCTCAGTTTGGGTTCATAGGACATTTAGGAAAAGGATCATTTCTCGTTTCATATATAATTCGCGATTGCTTTGAGTTCGCAAAACTCGTCGCTTCTGAAAATGAAGATGGATTCTTCGGAAAGACAGTTTTGTAAAAAAAAAAATAGATTCTCGTTTCTTCATTTTGCAATTAACGCCACGCTAACATGAGGTCCTCGACGCGGCGAGGCGCGAAATTCAACTCGTTTTATTTTCACATATTGACTTGACTTTGTGTTCAATTGACCGACTGTATATATGCGTCGAAATTCGCGTTTCGCCTCGACGAAATCCTCAAAAATTTAAACTGTCGCCATATATATAAATACATTGAATCTTCAAGGAATCTATCTTCATTTTCGAGCGACAGAACAAATTTTCTCGAGAGTCTTGGTCCGTTAAAAAATATTTACACTCCCTATTTGCTGACTAGATTCTACACTCATTTGGTGTGCTGTGCACGCTTATCCATATATCTTAACTTTAGCATCTAGTCGCTAAACTCATTCTCTTAAAAGGAACTGGTTGCGAATTTTTTTCATCGCGCCATCAAATTTATTTATTTTTAAAATACGATTAACTGTGCTGAGAAGCCTATAGTTTGTTTTTCAAAATAAAAAAAAAATAGAAAAACAAGAACTTGCGTTATCGTCGAATTTGTTCTCTCATTCATTCATCATTATAGACGGAGAAGGTTATACCTGTCGTATTACTTTGATAATCCAGTCGAATAGTCAATCCCTGACGCAATGCGTATTCCTTGTAAAAGAAGTAGTAGTAGTAGAAGAAGAAAAAAATTTGTCTATACAGTGGAATCGTGGAAATGCTTATTTGAAGAGCTTCTTGGCGTAATGCCAAATGCGGAAGAAGTATTCGTCCTTCCTGAGAAGCCGTCCTCTGGCGTACGAATGGATATCCGCATCCATGTTGTGTTCTCGAAGCCAGGAACTTGTGTTTTCCGTGCTGTAGCTCACGGATGCTGTCTCTCCCCTGTCAGTGGCCTCAGCGACTGGTTCGATCACCGTCAGCTCTGTGGATCAAATACGTGAGTGATTTAAATGATGTTTCTTTATAAAAATATCGATCAGACCAATAATCGAGTAATCTTTACCAGAAGCTGGGATGACTTTGAAAGGTTCTTCCGATTCCAGCGGCTCACTGAGACCCACTTCGTTCCTGGCGAAAATCCTCATCAGATACTCGTGGTTCTCCTGAAGATCCCTGATCGTCAATTTCTGAATATCCGCATTCACGCGGCCAACTTCCATCCACATGGTCTTCTTGATGTCTCTGATGGCGATCTTGTAACCCTCCAAGGGGGCGCCACCGTCGGTCTCAGGTCTGCCCCATTCGATGACAATGGTGTTGGCAGCGATCTGCCTTATCTCCAGAGGAGCAGTTGGTGGGGATGGAACGGCTACAAAAAGGAACAATTTTACAATCACTGATCTCCTGTCTTCTATCGTGATTAAGCGTCACCGATTCTCATGGACACGTACTTGCGTGAGTCTTTAGAGTTACTGGCTCTGAGTTTGTCGGCGTGGAAAGTCCCATACTGTTTTCGGCGAAGATTCTAAACATGAATTCGCTCTCCTTGAGGTTCTCGATACAGTATTGATGCGTCGTGGCATCTAGTGTTACAATCTTTGTCCATTTGGCACCCTTTCCGGCCAGTGCTCTCTTTTCAATGACATAGCCTACAAAGACAGGGCATGATAATTGTTTAACAATTAAGAAAATTGCTTAACTATCAGATAAAAATTCGACAAGTGATTTACCTGTCAGTTCCGTTCCTCCAGTGCTGGCAGGTGGTGACCAGGTCAGAGTAACGCTTCTGCTGGTCACGCCGGTTACCTGCACGTTCAACGGACAGGACGGTGGTGCTAGGATTGAAAAATAATTTAGTACGGAAAATCAATAATGTTTTTGAGGTTTGAAGAAGTCATTCAAATGTCCAGATAGTAAAGCGATATGCGGGTTAGGTGCGTCACTTACTCTTACTGATGATGATCTTTGTCGTTGGAAAAATGCCGAGCAATGCGTACATTGAACTTTCGGTGAGCTTGGTAATTTCTGAGTAGAAGCAAAAGCGTTAGCTAAGCAAAGCGTTAAGAAGCGGACCATGTATTTTTAGTGTTATATTATTATTCATCGTATAAGCCATAGTCGTTAATTTTATACATATTTTCTGATTATCACAGTAGCGAAACTTACTGGTACGTTTGCCAGCAGTGATTGGTTCTTCTGGAAGATATGGTGGTCCTGCTCCTACATTGTTCTTTGCTGTTATTTTAAAGTTGTAAGATACGTCCGTCTTAAGGTCAGACACAATGATGTTTGTAGTTTCACCCTTGGTTGTGCCAATCTGCATATAGACCAAATTTATTAGATATACGAATTATAAAAGAAAGGCCAAAATTGAAGGACTGATTTTTGAAAATTTGTCACCTTTTGCCAAGCCTTCTTTGAGACCTCCTTTATTTCAACGATGTATTCCGTGATAGGAGACCCTCCGTCGTTTTCTGGTGGCTGCCATTTGATAGTAAATGAGGTCTTTGTCATGCCTGAGACGTCCAGTGGACCTCGTGGTGGTCCTGGTTTGTCTGTAAAAAGTAATAAGAGCAATTTAGCTCGGTCAAAAATCGTTTTGTCTTCCAAATGCTTTTGATATTATTTTGAGAATTCTTACCGAAGGAAGGTTTGATCGTGATTGGCTCAGACTCGAGTGGTTCCGATGATCCGACAGGATTTTTAGCGACGACTCTGAATATGTATTCGTAATCCTGTAGTAACTTTTGAATGCAGTAGGACTCGATGTCCTTGTCCACATCAGCAACCTTCATCCAGACCATCTTATCAGGTTCGCACTTTTCAATGGTATATTTCGTGAGTTCAAGACCACCATCGTCCGCTGGTGGTTTCCATTCGATGGTCAAGTTGTCTTGTCTGATGTCCTTCATCACGATGGGTCCTTGAGGTTTGCTTGGTTTATCTGCAAAGGCGAAATATCGAAAACTAAATAGTACTGATGAAATCTAAAAGATATAACGCACACGATACCTACCGATAACCCTGAGGTAGAGTTCAACGGAAGTGCTGCCAGCCTCATTGGTTGCTGTTACCGTGTAAGTTCCGGTATCCTCTCTAACGAGCGAGTAAATCGCTACTGTCGACGTAGTCTCCTCCGTGTAGATAGAAACCTGCTTTTCCACAATTGCTTTTCCGTTTTTCATCCATGTAATTTCCGGTTTCGGGAAGCCCGTTGCAGTGACCTCTATCTTCCATTGGCTGGTCACGTTCAACTTCTGAGTACCAAGACTCTCGTCGAACGTGATCTTCGGCGGTTCCTGAATCTTCAGTTCGCATGTTGTTTCTGCGGTTCCGACGTTGTTCTTAGCCTTAACGGTGAATGTTGCTGCCGATGTTTCTGTCGTTTCCGTTATCGTGTACTTAGCCATACGATTTTCGTAGCTGATGTTATTGTTCTTGAACGGGTTGCCATTCTTGAGCCTGAAATCAAGCGAATTCCGTGGTTAGATAATATCAAAATTTTGGTTCTACTGAAATTGACCTTATTATCAATGATACTGACCAGGTGATTTCGGGTGTTGGAATACCACCGATCACGCACGAGAGTGTTACAGGTTCCTTTAGTCCTACTACAACACTCTTCAATGGTTCCAGAATGGATGGTGGTTCGGATGCCGATGGTTTGGCGATCTTCAAGTAGCGAGTGTTGTGTGATGGTTCACTAGGTCCTACTTCGTTCACTGCGATCACTCGGAACATGTACTCCTTGTTGGTCGTCAGGTTGGTCACCTTGTGCGTGGTCTCAGTGATCTTTTCCGTGACTCTTATCCATCTAGCGACACAGCGCAAAGATCAAATTATAGATATAGCTTATTTTTTTTTGGAAATTTTTATCAGTCATATATATATTTTTTAACACTCACGTGAAGTCATCCTTGTCGTGGTATTCGATGATGTACTCGATGATGGGCGAGTTGCCATCGGAATCTGGTTTCTTCCAGTGAAGAGTGATACTGTCATCAGTCACTTCGAGTGGTTCTGGAATACCAGGTGCGCTGGGTACCTCTGGAAAATGGTAAATTGATTCGTCAATGATTATGTCACTCTTTGGCGTTATTATAATTCAGTGTATACATTTTTTAGGACTTACGCATTATCACGAGATTTATTTCCGTGCTAGCCTCGCCACAGGAATTGGTCAACTTCAACGTGTAATCGCCGATGTCTTCTTCTTGGACCTTCTTGATAGTCAACGTCGCAGACTCTTCGTCGATCGTCGGACTGACTCGCTTACTCTTTGGTACAACGCGACCATTCACAGTCCATTCTTCAGTTGGTTTAGGGGTGGCAGTAAATTTAACGGTGATATCGACGTCATCGCCCTTCTTGACCTTGTATTGTTTGGGCGAATCCACACTGATCTTCGGCGGCGTCTCCACCACTGCGAAATAAAGGGATTGTCTTAGTTTTGTTAATTTTATCAATATCGTAGAAAGAATCAAAAAGTTATGACAGAGCAATGACTTACATTCCACTTTCAGTTTCGACGAGGTCTTCACGTTCATTGCTACGGCACTGTATTCCAGAGCGTCATCAACCGTACACTTTCTGACAATTAATTTCTTGGTAGCACCTTCATCGACGATTGTGTATTTAGGTGACTCCTTGATCTCTTGACCTTTCCTGCGAAATTATACAAGAAAAATTAACATTTGTTCCCTTCGTATCAGCAGTATCAGTTTCTTCTGTGAAGCTTCATGATTTTTTCTACGTACTTCAACCACTTCACTGGGACGTTCGGACGAGACAGTTCGATAACGAAGACAGCGTCGGTGTTGAGTGGTACCAAAGTGACATCAGGCAGTCTGGTGATGAAGTCAACACCAGGTTCTTCAACAGTCAACCTGGCACTCGATGTTTGTTCTCCAACTTGGCACGAATAGACTCCAGCATCCTTCAGCTCAGAGTTGTAAATCTTGAGCTTCTGCCTCTTCCCGTCGATGGACAGTTGAACGTGTTCAGAGAATTGTAACTCCTGTCCGTCCTTGAACCAGTGAACCAGGGCGTCACCCTTGGTCAGTTCAATCTCAAACATGGCCTTTTCGCCCTTTGCGATGGTCACGTCCTGCATCTTGGTGATGATTTCCGGTGGCAACTCCACCACTGTCACTTCCGCCGTGCATTCTTGATCCAGAAGAGCACAAGTGTACTCTCCCTCATCGTGAACGGAAGTGCTTCTGATGAGGAGCTTCCTGATGGTGCCATCTTTAACGAATTCCACTTTGCCCTTGGTAGGCTTCAGCGGTTCGCCATCCTTGTGCCAGCTGACCTCTGCTGTCTGGGAGGTGATCTCTACTTCGAGGATGGCTACGTCGCGTTCCTTGACCTCGAAGTCCTGGAGCTTCCTTACGAACTCTGGTTTTGTGGCTGCAGAATAAATAATACGTGAAATTTTTACGTTGTTTCTTTAAATTCCACAGACGTGGACCATCGAATTGTTCCTTACCCTTGATCTCAACGGTGCTGGACGTGCTCTGCTTCTTTACTGTGCACTTATAAGTGCCCTCGTCCGTGGTGCTCGTCTTCTTGATGACCAATCTGTGGGTACGACCCTCCTGGATGACCTCACGATGATCCATACCGCTGATCTCCTTGTCATTGTGCCACCAGGTAGTAGACACCGTATGTGAAGTCTCGCAGGTCAGCTCCAGAGGTTTATACTCGTCGACGATTACCTTCTTCTCAAGGTTCTTCGTGAAGGTCACCTTGTCCACGTCGACCGTTACCTTAGCACCGTGTGACGCCTTTCCAACAGGGTTGCTGGCAATGCACTTGTAGTCACCAGCGTCCACTTCGGAGTCTGCGTTTCTGATCTCCAGGATTATATTCTCGCCATCGTAAGTTTCTGTGATGTTGGGCGATTTTTCTAGAGGCTTATTGTTCCTAAAAGTGATCATTCAGTTGAATTATTTTCAAATTTTCATCCTGCAGGTTTGATATCGCTCTGATCTGTATTCAGGATCTTACCTCAACCAGGTGACTTCGGGTACAGGGTTACCAACGACTTTGGCCACAAGTTGGAATGTACCCTTTTCGGGAACAGTAAGTTCCTGGAACCGTTCCGTGAACAACGGTGGTTCTGGTGCTCCGCTTGGTGTTTCTAAGCCAAAATAAAGTGAATTACAATTTTTTGTTAGATAGGGACGCGTATATATTATTGAAGCGTACAGCAAGGGAGGAGTTATAAAGCGTCGTACCTTTTATTACAGTAGTTGAACATATTTCTCTAACTGATTCTATAGCTACTACAGTGGTCGAAATAGTGACCAAAGTTTCTTCTCTCGCTGGGTTTATGTTTATGCTAAAAGCGGATTTGACTTTTGTGCCAGCTGTAATGCATATTAGTTAAGCACATTAAAGAGGCGAGTTAAGCAGCGCACGATTTGGGCCAAATCTTGCAAAGCCAAGCTTATTTCATTATTTTCACATCGAGCATGTTAGGTTTATGAATTGAAGTTTTACCTTCAACGGTGAGTGTTGCTCGGGTCTCTGCTTTTCCAAGATCATTCTTAGCAACCACGGAATACTCTCCAGTGTCTGATAGATCTGGTTGAATTAGGGTGAGTGTATTGAGGTCACCATCTTCTTTGGTGAGTACACCCTTCAGCGGTTTACCATTCTTGTACCAGGTGATCTTTGGTTTGGGGTTGCCGATGATCTGAGTAGTCAGCACAACTGTCTCTCCTTCGCGAACTGTGTACGGTTTCAGTGGTTCAAGAATTTCTGGTGGCTCCTTCTCGCCGGTCTTCACCTAGAAGACAAATAATAGTGTAAAGGTAAGGATGATCGTTTAAAAAAATATTTCTATTCTGGTAATTTCTTAAAAATTTTTACCTTCATTGGAATCTCGATGGTGGCTTCACCTTCTCTGTTCTTAGCCACAATCTTGTACCGGCCTTCTTGAGTCTTCTTGACCTTGCTGATCTTCATCACGCTGCAGTACATGTGCATATCGCTCTCAGTGACAACGACAACGTTCTCCTTGGTCGTGATCTGCGACTCTTCGTAATACCAAGTGATTTCCGGTTCCGGTACGGCTACCAGTCTGCATTCCAAGATCACGTCCTCGCCTTCGTCCACGCACTTGGCTTTGGGTTTCCGGGAGAACGTAGGTGGAATACCTTCAAGGATGTCGGCAAGCGAAGATTCTCTGGAAATGAAAATTTATTTCATAAACGATGATCTGAAGACAATAGGCTTGTATGGAAATTAATGAAGTTCAATTCGTACCTGGACAGACTCTTTCTTGACAAACCAGTCATGTCCGAGCCATGATCCGACAGTGGAGCCTCCACTATCAGTTCTGTCGTACTTGAAGCGAAACCAGCAGCATTCTTGGCGACGCAGGTGAAGGTGCCAGCATCTTCAGGGAAAACTTCCCTGATGATGAGTGTTGCCACGTTATCATCGTCGTAATAGATCTGGAAATCTGGCGATGGTTTGATGATGGCTGTTTGACGGAACCAAGTGATCTGCGGTCTGGGAACACCCTCGACTTGACATTCGAATTGAACTGTGTAACCATCTGGTGTATGGATAGGTTGAAGTTTTTCCACGAATCGAGGAGCTGATGCTTTCTCTCCAGGTCCAGGTTCTAGATATGCAAACAAAAATGTACATAAATAATTGTTACTTATCGAAGATCAATGTTATAGCTATGTATTTAATTTTAAGAACAACTTACTCTCGAAGACAGGAAGCTTGTCTATCTTCTCGTGCAATTTGCGTTGAAGATAAATTGTGTAGTGAGCTTCATTTAGAAGATACTGCGCAGGCACCCATCCCTTTTCTTCGGTCAAATGTTTCTTGACAAACCACCAATCGGAATTAGTGTGCTCTGTAATTGAGATTGACATTAACCATTTGTATAATACGATTTTATGAAATATATATTAATTTAAGACTTACCGATAATGTACACCTTTTCTCCTTCAACGAGGTTGATGGCCTCGTCCGTTTCGGCCACGTAGGAACAAATGGAGAACATGAGGTCGCCATCGCGAACAATGTATTCGGCTTCCTCTGAAGTATCAAGAGTATAAAATTAACATTAGCATGATAAATATTTTTATTAGTTTCCTGAATATTGAGTTATTACCTTCTTCAGAGATGTCTTCTTCTCTGGTGATACTGAGGGTAGCTTCTTCTGCAAAAGACAGTAGAGAGTGAATCTTCAGGTCGCAATAAAATATATGATAAAAATAGCATACATTTAAAAAAATTGTTAGAAAACGATTTTCTATGAGTAGTGTTACTCTTTTAGGCCGTTATGCTTTTCAATGGCGACTAGTACGTTAGGGAGCAATCAGACGAGTACTCGGTACTCGCACCAGTTGTACTCACTGTTAAGGTAGCTGATAATAAAGCATTGCCACGAAGCATGTTATTCTCTGTTATCATAGCTGAAAGCATCGCTATAAGCTTAACTCTTTGTTCAACTATAACATAAGACGTCGAACCTTCATCATAAGTAGAGGGTCGTTTCTTCGATTTCAATTTCAGCGCCAAAGACTCATCCGTTTCTTCGTAAGAGTACTTCCGGTCCTTCTTTAGTTTCACACTGACATCACCTTCCTCAAAGTCCTCCACGGAGTAAGGTCGAGGTTGTTTCTTTGTCTTTCTTCGGAGAGGTAGGTTGAACTCGTCCGTTTCGAGTTCCTCGATGCTGTACTCGTCTCTACCTTCTTCATCGGACTCGTCTATGATCTCTTCGATAATTGGTCCGCCGTCATCCTCGATCTCTTGGATGATTCGGATGGTTTCCTCTCCTGTCTCTTCGGAATATGTCAGAGGCCGTTTCTTTGGCTTTATGCGAACCTTTCCGGACATCGATATATCCTCTTCTTCGTAAGTATTCAGAGAGATCTTGAATTCCTGCTCGACATCTTCCTTGGTCTTGGTGGAACGAGGTCGGAATGTCACATTTTCGACTTCCGTCACTTCTTTAATGTCTGGACGTGGCTTTTTCTTTGGCCGGAGTTTTCGAAGGGTCACGTCCTCATAAATCTCTTCGATCGGTTTAGGTGCCTTCTTCGGTGGCTTCCTCTTGAACGTAAACTCTTCGATTATCTCTTCCTCCTCAGGTTGCTCGATCTCTTCGACCCTTCGAATCGTTAACTCTTCAGCAGCTTCGTCCAATGTCTTCTTCTTTGTCTTTCTCTTTAGTGTTACTTCGCCAGATACTTCCTCCTCTTCGGTTGGCTCCGCCGGCTTACGAGTTTTCTTTATTGTGAATTCAGTCTCTTCCACCTCTTCTGTTACTGTTGGTTTCTTTGGCGCTTTCCTCTTAATCATAAATTCCTCGGTGACATCTTCAGCCTCTTGCGGTACAAGTTTCTTAATTGTAACTTCGTCCGCGGCTTCTTCAATCACTGGCTTTTTCTTTGGTTTCTTCTTAAGAGTGACTTCCTCCGTAACCTCTGTTGGTTCGTCTTTAGGTTCTTCAGGCACTAATTTCTTTATGGTCACTTCATCTGCAGCCTCCTCTACAACGGGCTTCTTTTTCGGCTTCTTCTTTAAAGTGACTTCCTCTGTAACTTCTTCGGGCTCTTCCCTGGGTTCCTCCGGAACAAGTTTCTTGATAGTCACTTCGTCAGCTGCCTCCTCTACAACAGGCTTCTTCTTGGGCTTTTTCTTAAGAGTGACTTCCTCTGTAACTTCTTCGGGCTCTTCCCTGGGTTCCTCCGGAACAAGTTTCTTGATAGTCACTTCGTCAGCTGCCTCCTCTACAACAGGCTTCTTCTTGGGCTTTTTCTTAAGAGTGACTTCCTCTGTAACTTCTTCGGGCTCTTCCCTGGGTTCCTCCGGAACAAGTTTCTTGATAGTCACTTCGTCAGCTGCCTCCTCTACAACAGGCTTCTTCTTGGGCTTTTTCTTAAGAGTGACTTCCTCTGTAACTTCTTCGGGCTCTTCCCTGGGTTCCTCCGGAACAAGTTTCTTGATAGTCACTTCGTCAGCTGCCTCCTCTACAACAGGCTTCTTCTTGGGCTTTTTCTTAAGAGTGACTTCCTCTGTAACTTCTTCGGGCTCTTCCCTGGGTTCCTCCGGAACAAGTTTCTTGATAGTCACTTCGTCAGCTGCCTCCTCTACAACAGGCTTCTTCTTGGGCTTTTTCTTAAGAGTGACTTCCTCTGTAACTTCTTCGGGCTCTTTCTTTGTTTCCTCCGGAACAAGTTTCTTGATAGTTACTTCGTCGGCTGCCTCCTCTACAACGGGCTTCTTCTTGGGCTTCTTCTTCAAAGTGACTTCCTCTGTAACTTCTTCGGGTTCTTTCTTGGGTTCTTCCGGAACAAGTTTCTTGATAGTCACTTCATCAGCTGCCTCCTCTTCAACAGGCTTCTTCTTGGGCTTTTTCTTAAGAGTGACTTCCTCTGTAACTTCTTCGGGCTCTTTCTTTGGTTCCTCCAGAACAAGTTTCTTAATAGTCACTTCGTCAGCTGCCTCCTCTTCAACAGGCTTCTTCTTGGGCTTTTTCTTAAGAGTGACTTCCTCTGTAACTTCTTCGGGCTCTTTCTTTGGTTCCTCCAGAACAAGTTTCTTAATAGTCACTTCGTCAGCTGCCTCCTCTTCAACAGGCTTCTTCTTGGGCTTTTTCTTAAGAGTGACTTCCTCTGTAACTTCTTCGGGCTCTTTCTTTGGTTCCTCCAGAACAAGTTTCTTAATAGTCACTTCGTCAGCTGCCTCCTCTTCAACAGGCTTCTTCTTGGGCTTTTTCTTAACGGTGACTTCCTCTGTAACTTCTTCGAGTTCTTTCTTTGGTTCCTCCGGAATAAGTTTCTTGATAGTTACTTCGTCAGCCGCCTCCTCTGGAACGGGCTTTTTCTTGGGCTTCTTCTTCAAAGTGACTTCCTCTGTAACTTCTTCAGGCTCTTTCTTGGGTTCTTCCGGAACAAGTTTCTTGATAGTCACTTCATCAGCTGCCTCCTCTTCAACAGGCTTCTTCTTGGGCTTTTTCTTAACGGTGACTTCCTCTGTAACTTCTTCGAGTTCTTTCTTTGGTTCCTCCGGAATAAGTTTCTTGATAGTTACTTCGTCAGCCGCCTCCTCCGGAACAAGTTTCTTGATAGTCACTTTCTTCCGGAACAAGTTTCTTGATAGTCACTTCATCAGCTGCCTCCTCTTCAACAGGCTTCTTCTTGGGCTTTTTCTTAAGAGTGACTTCCTCTGTAACTTCTTCGGGCTCTTTCTTGGGTTCTTCCGGAACAAGTTTCTTGATAGTCACTTCATCAGCTGCCTCCTCTTCAACAGGCTTCTTCTTGGGCTTTTTCTTAAGAGTGACTTCCTCTGTAACTTCTTCGGGCTCTTTCTTGGGTTCTTCCGGAACAAGTTTCTTGATAGTCACTTCATCAGCTGCCTCCTCTTCAACAGGCTTCTTCTTGGGCTTTTTCTTAAGAGTGACTTCCTCTGTAACTTCTTCGGGCTCTTTCTTGGGTTCTTCCGGAACAAGTTTCTTGATAGTCACTTCATCAGCTGCCTCCTCTTCAACAGGCTTCTTCTTGGGCTTTTTCTTAAGAGTGACTTCCTCTGTAACTTCTTCGGGCTCTTTCTTCGGTTCTTCAGGAACAAGTTCCTTGATAGTAACTTCATCTGCAGCTGCTTCCTCAACAGGTTTTTTCTTAGGCCGCTTCTTAAGAGTTACTTGTTCTGTGATCTGTTCTTCCTCCTTTTTAGGTTCTTCAGGAACATGTTTTTTAATAGTTACTTCATCTGCCGCCTCTTCTTCGATAGGTGCTTTCTTTGGTTTCTTCATCAAACTTACTTCCTCGACTTGCTGTTCAGGCTCTTGCTTTTCAGGTTCCTCAGGTGCAGGTTTTTTCAGTGTAACTTCCTCTGGCACTTCTTCCTTAGGCTTTTTAGTCTTTTTCTTTTTCTTTATTGTAACTTCATCGGTATCATCTTTTGGTACTTTAGGAGCAGTATCGTCCTCCTTTTCTGGAAACTCTTCAACACCTTCGTCTTCAGGTTTATCTTTCTTCCATCCTTTAAGAAGAATTGTTTCAGGCTCCTCTTCAGGTTTCTCGGATGTGGGTATCCTGAATTTGACATCTGGCTCTTCTTCCGGTTCATCTGGTTTAGGCTTGCCCTTAACCAAGGGCACTTGTTCGATCTCTTGATCGGGCTTCTTCTTTTTCTGCTTCTTGTAAGGTTCCGGGCTAGGTTCAGGTTTTGGTTTTTCAGGTTCCTCATACTCTTCTGGAACATATTCTTCAAGTTCTGGTCTCTCAAAATCGAGTGGCTTGAACTCGTCATGTTCAAGTTTTGGTTTAGGCTCTGTTTTCTTTTTCTCTTGTACTTTTTCCTCCGGTTCTTCTTTTATTGGTTTTTTCTTTGGTTCTTCTTGTACCTCCGGTGCTTTCTCTGGAACCTTCTTTAATTTTATATCTTCGGGCTCCTCCTTCTGTTGTTCCGGAACCTTACCTTTTCCAATAACCAATTTTTGTGGTTCTTCTGGTTTCTTTTCAGGCTTCTTTGGCTGGCGCTCATAGATTGACTTATCTTCGATTTCCTCGAGAGGAATCTTTTTCAGCTCTTCGAATTCTTGATCAAGCTTCTCTAAGTCAGTTGTCTCTTTCTTAGGAAGCTTAGTCTTCCTGCGCTTCTGTTTGAGAACCTCGAGTGCTTCTGCAGTATTTCTTGAGAGGATTCCATTTTGAATAGGATTTTCTTCAATATACGATATTTTCGGCAATTGTAATTCAGGCGGATAATCACCGACGAAAGTAATACGGCTACGTAAAAGAATTTTAGGAAGTTTGGGAGTTTTCACTTCCTTCTTTTTAATGGCAGTGGCCTTCTTCAGTTTTATGGTACCAAATTGGACCTCCTCCTCTGGTTGCGAGAACTTCAATTTGGTGGCTTTCATTTCTTTCCTTTCGATTTTTTGCGGTACCAACTTTTGCAAACCTTCAGGAAGTGGTTTCTTTTCCTTCTTTTTCTTCGATGGTTCCCACTGAATCTTTTCTGGCATTGGTTCTAAGACTGGTCTCTCGTATTCCGGTTCAACCCATTCTTCAATTTCATCTTTTTTGGCTGGAGCCTTCTTGATTTTCTTAACCTTCTTCTTGGGAACCTTTTCAGTTGTTTGTCCTTGAGGAACATCCTCCACCTTCTTTTCTTCTTCGGGTTTTTCTTTTTCTTCGGGTTTCTCTACTTTCTGTTCTTCGGGTACAGCTTCTTCAGGTTTCTGTTCTTCTATTGAGATAGACTTCTTCTTCTTAGGTGCTTTCTTCACAGGAACTTCCGTAACTTCAGCCTTTTCTTCCTTCTCTTCGATAGGTATAGCTTCCTCTTCTTCTGGTCTTTCTTCTTCCGGCAGTTGTTCGGTGGTGCTATCAGCCACCACTTCTGTCGTTTCGAGATTTTCCTTCGGAATAATGTCTTTCTTGGCTTTCACCTTTTTCGGTTTTTCAGGTATGATCTCCTCAACAACTTCCTCTGGTTGTTTTTCCTCTGAAGGAGTAGCCTTCTTTTTCTTGAATGCCTTCTTTACTTGAACTTCAGTGACATCAGCTTTCTCTTCTTCTTCTTCGACCGGAACAGCTTCTTCTTCTTTCGGTTTTTCCTCAGGGATTTCTTCAGTAGTTGTTTCAGTGATCACCTCAGTAGTCTCGATACTTTCCTTGGGAATAATTTCCTTTTTGGCTTTTTCTTTCTTAGGTTTCTCAGTTGTGATCTCCTCAACAACTTCCTCTGGTTGTTCCTCCTCTGCAGGAGTGGCTTTCTTCTTTTTCTTCAGTGCCTTCTTAACTGACACTTCCGAAATTTCAACCTTCTCTTCCTCTTCTTCTACAGGCACGGCTTCTTCCTCTTTAGGCTTCTTATCCTTAGGAAGTTCTTCCGTAATTGTTTCGGTAAACACTTCAGTGGTTTCAATGCTTTCTTTAGGAATAATATCTTTCTTAGCCTTCTCGTTCTTGGGCTTCTCAGTTGCGATTTCCTCAACAACTTCCTCTGGTTGCTCTTCTTCAGCGGAAATGGCCTTCTTCTTCTTTTTAGGTGCCTTTTTAACTGGCACTTCCGAAATTTGAACCTTCTCTTCCTCTTCTTCTACAGGTACAGCTTCCTCCTCTTGAGGCTTCTCATCCTTAGGAAGTTCTTCCGTAGTTGTTTCGGTAACAACTTCAGTGGTTTCAATGCTCTCTTTAGGAATAATGTCTTTCTTAGCCTTCTCGTTCTTGGGCTTCTCAGTTGCGATTTCCTCAACAACTTCCTCTGGTTGCTCTTCTTCAGCGGAAATGGCCTTCTTCTTCTTTTTAGGTGCCTTTTTAACTGGCACTTCCGAAATTTGAACCTTCTCTTCCTCTTCTTCTACAGGTACAGCTTCCTCCTCTTGAGGCTTCTCATCCTTAGGAAGTTCTTGGTTGTTTTTCCTCTGAAGGAGTAGCCTTCTTTTTCTTGAATGCCTTCTTTACTTGAACTTCAGTGACATCAGCTTTCTCTTCTTCTTCTTCGACCGGAACAGCTTCTTCTTCTTTCGGTTTTTCCTCAGGGATTTCTTCAGTAGTTGTTTCAGTGATCACCTCAGTAGTCTCGATACTTTCCTTGGGAATAATTTCCTTTTTGGCTTTTTCTTTCTTAGGTTTCTCAGTTGTGATCTCCTCAACAACTTCCTCTGGTTGTTCCTCCTCTGCAGGAGTGGCTTTCTTCTTTTTCTTCAGTGCCTTCTTAACTGACACTTCCGAAATTTCAACCTTCTCTTCCTCTTCTTCTACAGGCACGGCTTCTTCCTCTTTAGGCTTCTTATCCTTAGGAAGTTCTTCCGTAATTGTTTCGGTAAACACTTCAGTGGTTTCAATGCTTTCTTTAGGAATAATATCTTTCTTAGCCTTCTCGTTCTTGGGCTTCTCAGTTGCGATTTCCTCAACAACTTCCTCTGGTTGCTCTTCTTCGGCGGAAGTGGCCTTCTTCTTCTTTTTAGGTGCTTTCTTAACTGGCACTTCCGAGATTTTAACCTTGTCTTCCTCTTCTTCTACGGGTATGCAACAACTTCCTCCGGTTGTTCCTCCTCTGCAGGAGTGGCCTTCTTCTTTTTCTTCGGTGCCTTCTTAACTGGCACTTCTGAAGTTTCAACTTTCTCTTCTTCTTCTTCTACAGGCACCGCTTCTTCCTCTTGAGGTTTCTTATCCTTAGGAAGTTCTTCCGTAGTTGTTTCGGTAACAACTTCAGTGGTTTCAATGCTCTCTTTAGGAATAATGTCTTTCTTAGCCCTCTCTTTCTTGGGCTTCTCACTTACGATTTCCTCAACAACTTCCTCCGGTTGTTCCTCCTCTGCAGGAGTGGCCTTCTTCTTTTTCTTCGGTGCCTTCTTAACTGGCACTTCTGAAGTTTCAACTTTCTCTTCTTCTTCTTCTACAGGCACCGCTTCTTCCTCTTGAGGTTTCTTATCCTTAGGAAGTTCTTCCGTAGTTGTTTCGGTAATGACTTCAGTGGTTTCAATGCTTTCCTTAGGAATAATATCTTTCTTAGCTTTTTCTTTTTTAGGTTTCTCAGTTATAATTTCTTCAACCACTTCTTCTGGTTGTTCTTCTTCAGTTGGGGTAGCCTTCTTCTTCTTTTTAGGTGCTTTCTTTACGGGCACCTCAGTAATTTGAACTTTTTCTTCTTCTTCGTCTACATGTTTAGCCTCCTCTTCCTTCGGTTTCTTGTCTTCAAGAAGTTCTTCTGTAGTTGTTTCAGTTACAACTTCAGTTGTTTCGATACTCTCCTTCGGAATAACATCTTTCTTGGCCTTTTCTTTCTTCGGTTTCTCTGGAATTATTTCTTCAACCTCTTCTTCGGGTTGTTCCTCTTCTGTAGTTGTAGCCTTCTTCTTTTTCTTAAGTGCTTTCTTCACAGGAACCTCAGTAATCTTGACTTTCTCTTCTTCTTCTTCCACAGGCTTGGCCTCTTCTTTGTCAGGTTTCTTGTCTTTAGGAAGATCTTCTGTGGTTGTTCCAGTTACAACTTCAGTAGTTTCAATGCTCTCCTTTGGAATAACATCTTTCTTGGCCTTCTCTTTCTTTGGTTTCTCAGGAGTTATTTCTTCAACCACTTCTTCGGGTTGTTCTTCTTCTGTAGTCGTAGCCTTCTTCTTCTTCTTAGGCGCCCTCTTTACAGAAACTTCAGTAACTGCAGCCTTCTCTTCCTTTTCTTCAACAGGCACTGCTTCTCCCTCTTCAGGTTTTTTGTCTTCTGGAAGCTCTTCCGTAGCTGTTTCAGTAATAACTTCAGTGGTCTCAATACTTTCCTTGGTAATTACATCCTTCTTAGCCTTTTCTTTCTTAGGCTTCACAGGTTTAATTACTTCAACAACTTCTTCTGGTTGTTCTTCCTCTGCAGGAATACCCTTCTTCGTTTTCTTAGGTGCCTTTTTGACCGAAACCTCCGTAATTTCAACCTTCTCATCCTCCTCTTGAACTGGTACGGCTTCTTCTGCTTTAGGTTTCTTCTTCTTAGGAAGCTCCTCTGTTGTACTACCAGTAATGACTTCGGTTGTTTCGATGCCTTCTGTAGGAACAACATCCTTCTTGGCTTTCACTTTCTTTGGTTTCTCAATGACAATTTCTTCTACCACTTCTTCAGGCACTCCATCATCCCTTGTAACAGCCTTCTTCTTTTTGATGACTTTTTTCGTTGGCGTCTCGATGATTTCAACAATTTGTTGTTCTTCCATAACCTTTGTTTCTTCTACAGGCTTTTCGATGATTTCTTCGACTATTTCTTTAGGAGCATCCTTTTTGGTTGGTTTCTTTATCTTTTTGGTAATCTTCTTTGTGGGTGTTTCAATGGTTTCAATGATTTCCTCCTCTTCGATAACCTCCTCCGGTTTTTCTTCCGGAGCTTCCTGAACATCCACTTCGGTGATTTTAATTGTCTCTTGTTCATCAACGATGGGTTTGGCTTTTTCCTTCTTTGGTTTCTTAATGACAATTTCTTCAATAACCTCTTCAGGTACACCATCATCCCTTGTAACAGCCTTCTTCTTTTTGATGACTTTTTTCGTTGGCGTCTCGATGATTTCAACAATTTGTTGTTCTTCCATAACCTTTGTTTCTTCTACAGGCTTTTCGATGATTTCTTCGACTATTTCTTTAGGAGCATCCTTTTTGGTTGGTTTCTTTATCTTTTTGGTAATCTTCTTTGTGGGTGTTTCAATGGTTTCAATGATTTCCTCCTCTTCGATAACCTCCTCTGGTTTTTCTTCCGGAGCTTCCTGAACATCCACTTCGGTGATTTTAATTGTCTCCTGTTCATCAACGATGGGTTTGGCTTTTTCCTTCTTTGGTTTCTTAATGACAATTTCTTCAATAACTTCTTCAGGTACACCATCATCTCGAGTAACAGCCTTCTTCTTTTTGATGACTTTTTTCGTTGGAGTCTCGGTGATTTCAACAATCTGTTGTTCTTCCATAACAGTGACTTCTTCAACGGGCTTTTCGATTATTTCCTCAACAATTTCTTCCGGTGCATCTTTCTTCGCTGGCTTTATCTTTTTCTTTGTAATTTTCTTTGTGGGCGTTTCTATTGTCTCAATAATTTCTTCTTCAACCGTCTCTTCGGGCGCTTCTTTCACTTCGACTTCGGTAATCTCCACCGTTTCTTCCTCGTCCACGATAGGCTTAGCCTTTTCCTTCTTTGGTTTTTTAATGATAATTTCTTCGATGACCTCCTCAGGCACGCCGTCATCTCTGACTATTGCTTTCTTCTTCTTAATCACCTTCTTCGTTGGAGTTTCAACAATTTCAACAATCTGTTGCTCCTCCATTACCGTAGTCTCTTCTATAGGCTTCTGAATTACTTCTTCGATTATTTCCTCAGGTTCATCTTTCTTTACTGGCTTCTTTTTCCTAATGATCTTTTTCGTGGGAGTTTCTATGGTTTCGATCACTTCTTCTTCTTCTTCTACGACCATCTTCTTCTTTGGCTTCTTTTCAGGTGCCTTCTTCACATCAACTTCAGTTATCTTTACTGTCTCCTCTTCTTCAACTATTGGCTTGGCTTTTTCTTTCTTTGGCTTCTCAATGACGATCTCTTCGACGACTTCCTCCGGTACACCATCATCCCTCGTAATGGTCTTCTTTTTCTTAATGACTTTCTTTGTCGGTGTTTCTGTTATTTCAACAATTTGTTGTTCTTCCATCACACTTGACTCTTCGATAGGCTTCTCGATGACTTGTTCCACGATTTCTTCAGGCTCGCCCTTCTTGGTAGGCTTCTTCTTTATCTTTAAGATCTTTTTCTTTGGCGTTTCCACAGTTTCTATAATCTCCTCCTCTTCTACCACTTCTTCCTTGGGTTTCTTCTCCGGAGCCTTTTTAACATCGATTTCAGTTACTTTCACAATTTCCTCTTCCTCTACGACAGGCTTTGCCTTTTCTTTCTTTGGCTTTTTAATGACTATTTCTTCAATGACCTCTTCAGGCACCCCATCGTCACGAGTGACTGCCTTTTTCTTCTTGATAATTTTCTTTGTTGGTGTTTCCACGATTTCAACTATTTCCTGCTCCTCCATGGCAATTGTCTCTTCGATGGGCTTCTCAATGACTTCTTCCACTATTTCTTCAGGTTCATCTTTCTTGACTGGTTTCTTTTTCTTCTTGACGATTTTTTGCGTAGGCGTTTCGACAATTTCGACGATTTCCTCTTCTTCTATGACAGGTTTTGCTTCCTCCGGAATTACTTCTTCTGTGACAATTTCTTCGACAACCTCCTCCGTAACCTCATCCTTCACCGGCTTTATCTTCTTCTTCTTTGTGATCTTTCTTCCAGGTATTTCTTCGACGACTTCTTCGATAACTTCCTGTTGGAAATTTTTAAAGGCATTAGCGCACATCAAATATTTGATAAATGTGTTATTTACTAAAGTTACATACCTCTTGCACAGTTTCCTCCAGGACACCTGCAAAACCGCAATTTGAAATTAGTTTTTATCAATAACAATTGTATTTTATAAAAATTAATAATATGCATGTAATTCTCGAGATCTTTTAAATTTTTATAATGTTTCGATTTTTGTCATTTTTCGTTTAACCTCGTTCGTTTTCTTTTTTGTTACAGAATAATGACTCGCGACAGTTTCTGTGCTTATCATGAAGGTAAGAAATATGATTGAATATTTAACGTTTTTTGAATTTTTTTAATATCAATTCCTTTCCTGAAAAGCTTATAAATGAAATAACATGCATGTTGCAACACTATAGGATATTTACGTGATACAAAAACTTAGATTATTGGTCAAGAAATACATTACAGTTTTCGTATAGTGAGTATGGAATGAAATTACATATTATAAAAGGTTGTCTTATGCAGGTGAACAATAATTTCTATTAAATTGGAAATCTGCGTGACGCTACTTACACGCAGGTAAGAAAATAAGGAATACATGAGAGTATTTAAATCAGCATATAATGATGCTGTGGTAGTTAGTAACGGTTAACTTAAAGTGATACTGATAAATGTCGGAATGTCATGTCTTCGTATGTCTATATGTATTCATCGATCGTTGAGTTGTAGATCAATATATCAATGAACATGTGAATATCGCGGCTGCGAAAGAGGTCACGTATAATATATATAGTGAGAGTAATGGAAATAAGAGTAAGTGGAGTATTCTAGATGTAATAGTATTCAAGTGATCTTACCTTCTGGCACCTGTTCATCGTCAGTGGGTTGTGTTGGTTTTTTGTGTTTGGGTTTTTTGTGTATTTTTGGTGTAATGTCTTCAGGAAGTTCGGTTATCGTCGTAACCGGCTCTTTACCTTCTTCTTCAACTGTTACCTCTTCACGAACTTCTTCCTTACCGCCGCGCCTCTTCACTGTTCTTTTCTTCTGTATCTTGATTGGCTTTCCTTCTTCTGTCACAACTTCCGACACTGTTACTTCTTCTCGCACTTCTTCTACAACATTCGGTCGTAGTTCTTCCGGTTTCTCTTCCGGAAGAGGTTCCAATTTATCTTCATCAACATCTTCAACAGTGACGGTCGTCACGGGCTCAACGCCCTCTTCGACAACCGTCACTTCTTTCGTGACACGTGGCTTTTCTTTGCCACGCTTTTTGATTATCTTTTTCACGATTTTCTTGGGTTTCTTATCATCAGTCTCTTCAATTTCTTCGGTTGTGATTGTCTCAACCGTCTCTACTATATCTTCGTCCTTTGGTACGAACTTGATCGTATCGTGGGGCTTCTTGTCCTCTTCAAGAGGTTCATCGGGCTTTTTCCATGGTTTCAGTTTTATTTCTTCGGGCTGTTCTTCGGGCTTATCGCGATGAGGAATTCGGAATTTCTTTTCGGGTTCTTCTTCAGGCTCTTCTTTTTTGGGCACGCCCGGAACGATTGGAATGGACTCACCTTCCTGTTCCGGTTTCTTTGGTTTCGTTTTGGGCTTCTTCTTCGAGGGCTTTTCTGAGGGTGACTTTTCGTCCTTGGGGAATTCCAAAGGTTCCCTCTCTTCAAGTTCTGGTTCTTCTGATTTTATTTCGTAGGGCTCGAAACCAGGAAGTTCGGGATACTCCTTTTCTTCCTTCGGTTCCTTCTTTTTCTCTGGTTTCTCCTTCTTTTTCGGGATACGTTCAACCTCTTCGGGTTCATCGGGCTTCTTAGTTGGGATTTTCTTTAGTTTAACCTTTTCTTCTTCGGGCTCCTCCTTAGGAGGCACCTTGCCTTTACCTATTTTCAACTTCTCCGGTTCTTCCTCTTTGGGTTTCTTGGGTTTGGGTTGGCGCTCATATATAGATTTATCTTCGACCTGTTCAAGAGGAGTCTTCTTCAAATCTTCAAACTCCAAATCCAGTTTTTCTAAATCAGTCAACTCCTTATCTGTAGGTTTGGTCTTCTTGCGTTTGATCTTCTTCAATTTTAGTGCATCCTCCATATTACGTGAAAGTATACCATTTTGAATGTAGTTTGGTTCTATGAAGGATATTGCAGGGTATTTCATGCCTGGCGGCCATTCATGGTGGACGATCCTGCTACGAAGTAAGACCTTCGGGAATTTATCCTTCTCGTCTTTATCCTTTGGTTTACGAGAAATTGGTGCCTTTTTCAATTTTATTTTGGCAAACGTCGGAGTTTCCGGCTCCCCGATCTTCAGTTTCATTGGTTTTTGCTCTGTTATTTCGATCTTCATCAACTGTGGTCTTAGCTTCTTTTTGATCGCTTCAATATTTTCCAGTTCTTCTGGTGTTTTCTCAATTGGTTTACGCTGCTTCTTCTTGGGTACCTTCTTGGATTTTGTCTTTGCTTCAGGAATTGGCAATGGCTTGTAATCTTCGATCTCCGGCAGATCATCAAATTCTGGCAGTGGCTCTTCAGTAACTGTCGTAACGGGTTCTTTACCTTCTTCCTCAACAGTAACTTCTTGAGTAACCTTCTTGTCCTTGCCGCGTTTTTTGACAATCTTTTTCTTCGTTACCTTTTTAGGTATACCTTCCTCAGTTACTTCTTCCGTAACCTTAATTTCCTCGCGCACCTCTTCAACCACAGTTGGCTCTTGCTTCTCTAGCAATTCAGGAATTGGTTCGGTTGTTTCATCCTCGATGGTTTGCTCGGCAGGAAGTTCAGTAATTGTTGTCACAGGCTCCTTATCATCCTCTTCTACAGTTACTTCTTCAGTAATCTTAGGCTTTTCTTTTCCTTTTCTCTTAACTATCTTCTTCTTGATAATTTTCTTTTGTTTCTTATCTGGAGTTTCTTCTATTTGTTCAGTGACAATTGTGTCCACTGTTTCAGCAACGTCATCATCCTTAGGAATAAATTTGATTTCATCCTCAGGCTGCGCATCCTTGTCCTCTTGACCGCCAGGCTTTTTCCAAGGTTTCAGTTTAATGTCAGTAACCTGTTGTTTCTTACCGCGTTTCTTCGTGATCTTCCTTTTAACGATCTTGCGTGGTTTACCCTCCTCAGTGACTTCTTCCGTTACCGTAACTTGCTCTCTGACTTCCTCAACAGTTGTTGGTGTCACTTCTTCCGGGGCAGGAAGAGCTTCCATATCTTCCTCAGGAAGTACCTCTTCCATAGGCTGTTCCGTTACTGTAACAACTGGGGCTTTGCCTTCCTCTTCGACAACTGTTTCTTCAGTTACTTGTTGTTTTTTGCCTCTCTTTCTGGTGATGAGTTTCTTGGTAACTTTCTTTGGTTTTCCTTCGGCAGTTACCTGGCGAGTGACAGTAACTTGTTCGCGAACTTCCTCTGTGGGAATTGCGTGCTCTTCTTCAGGATACTCTAAGACAGGAATCTCCTCGAGAGGTTTCTCAATTACACTCTTAACTGGCGCCTTTCCTTCTTCTTCAACGGTGATCTCTTCAGTAACTTGCTGTTTCTTTCCGCTTTTCCTAGTTATGCGCTTCTTAACCACTTTCTTAGGTTTTCCTTCATGAGTTACCTCTTCAGTAACACTGATTCGTTCCTGTACCTCTTCTACGGGAACCGCTTGTTGCTCCTCGGTGGCAGGGAAGTACTCGATAGGCTCTTCATCAACAATCTCTTCCACCGGTTTTTCGCTAATAATCGTAATTGGAGCTTTGCCTTCTTCCATCACTGTGACTTCTTCAGTTACTTGTTGTTTCTTTCCTCGAGTCTTAGTCACCTTCTTTTTGACGATTCTCTTTGGTTTTCCTTCAGATGTGACTTCTTCTTGAACCTTGACCTCTTCGCGAATCTCTTCAACGACTTTCGGTTCATCTCTTTCAGGAATGTCCTCTTCAGGTATTTCAGTCACGGAAGTGACAGCGGGTTTACCTTCTTCTTCAACAGTCACTTCCTCAGTAACCTGTTGTTTCTTACCGCGTTTCTTCGTGATCTTCCTTTTAACGATCTTGCGTGGTTTACCCTCCTCAGTGACTTCTTCCGTTACCGTAACTTGCTCTCTGACTTCCTCAACAGTTGTTGGTGTCACTTCTTCCGGGGCAGGAAGAGCTTCCATATCTTCCTCAGGAAGTACCTCTTCCATAGGCTGTTCCGTTACTGTAACAACTGGGGCTTTGCCTTCCTCTTCGACAACTGTTTCTTCAGTTACTTGTTGTTTTTTGCCTCTCTTTCTGGTGATGAGTTTCTTGGTAACTTTCTTTGGTTTTCCTTCGGCAGTTACCTGGCGAGTGACAGTAACTTGTTCGCGAACTTCCTCTGTGGGAATTGCGTGCTCTTCTTCAGGATACTCTAAGACAGGAATCTCCTCGAGAGGTTTCTCAATTACACTCTTAACTGGCGCCTTTCCTTCTTCTTCAACGGTGATCTCTTCAGTAACTTGCTGTTTCTTTCCGCTTTTCCTAGTTATGCGCTTCTTAACCACTTTCTTAGGTTTTCCTTCATGAGTTACCTCTTCAGTAACACTGATTCGTTCCTGTACCTCTTCTACGGGAACCGCTTGTTGCTCCTCGGTGGCAGGGAAGTACTCGATAGGCTCTTCATCAACAATCTCTTCCACCGGTTTTTCGCTAATAATCGTAATTGGAGCTTTGCCTTCTTCCATCACTGTGACTTCTTCAGTTACTTGTTGTTTCTTTCCTCGAGTCTTAGTCACCTTCTTTTTGACGATTCTCTTTGGTTTTCCTTCAGATGTGACTTCTTCTTGAACCTTGACCTCTTCGCGAATCTCTTCAACGACTTTCGGTTCATCTCTTTCAGGAATGTCCTCTTCAGGTATTTCAGTCACGGAAGTGACAGCGGGTTTACCTTCTTCTTCAACAGTCACTTCCTCAGTAACCTGTTGTTTCTTACCGCGTTTCTTCGTGATCTTCCTTTTAACGATCTTGCGTGGTTTACCCTCCTCAGTGACTTCTTCCGTTACCGTAACTTGCTCTCTGACTTCCTCAACAGTTGTTGGTGTCACTTCTTCCGGGGCAGGAAGAGCTTCCATATCTTCCTCAGGAAGTACCTCTTCCATAGGCTGTTCCGTTACTGTAACAACTGGGGCTTTGCCTTCCTCTTCGACAACTGTTTCTTCAGTTACTTGTTGTTTTTTGCCTCTCTTTCTGGTGATGAGTTTCTTGGTAACTTTCTTTGGTTTTCCTTCGGCAGTTACCTGGCGAGTGACAGTAACTTGTTCGCGAACTTCCTCTGTGGGAATTGCGTGCTCTTCTTCAGGATACTCTAAGACAGGAATCTCCTCGAGAGGTTTCTCAGTCATGCTCTTCACCGGAACTTTACCGACCTCTTCGACTGTGACCTCTTCAACTACCTTCTGATCTTTACCCTTCTTTTTCAATATCCGTTTCTTAGTAATTTTCTTTGGAATACCTTCGGGCGTAACTTCTTCGGTTACAGTCACTTGCTCGGTCACTTCCTCGACGGTCGGTTTAAATTCTTCGGTAATCGGTAAGGGCGTGTAAGTCTCCTCTTCGATTACTTCCTCTGTAGGTAATTCAGTCACTGTAGTAATCGGAGCGCTTCCTTCTTCTTCAACCGTTTCTTCGACCGTGACTGTTCGTTTCTTACCGCGTTTCACAGCGATCTTTTTCTTTGTGATTTTCTTTGGTTTACCATCCTCTGGTGTAACTTCGGTAACAGTAACTTGTTCACGAATTTCGACATCTTCTGGAACTTCAGCCTCCTCAACAGGTCTTGGTACTATTGTCTTCTCAGATACAATTTCTTCAACTGGTTCTTCAGTAACGGTTGTGACTGGTTCCTTTCCGTCCTCCTCAACGGTTGTTTCTTCAACCACTTGTTGCTTCTTTCCTTTCTTTTTGAGAATGTGCTTTTTCGTAACCTTTTTATGTTTCTTATCTGGAGTCTCCTCAATATGTTCAGTTGTTATAATTTCCACGGAGTCTGGGATCTCATCTTGGTCAGATGGAATAAATTTAAGAGTATCATCGTGTGGTTTTTTCTCTTCCTTGGTATCTTTTGGCTTTTTCCAAGGTTTCAATTTAATACCCTCGGGTTTCTCCTCAGGTATTTCACCTTGACGATATTTCAACTTCAGATCAGGTTTCTCCTCTTCTTCTGGTTTCTTTGGAATACCAGGAACGATTTGAGTTGCTTCAGTATCTTGGACTGGTTTCTTCACCTTCTTCGTAGGCTTCTTTTTAGCTGGAGTTTCAGGTTTCTGTTCCTCCTCATCAGGATATTCCAAGGGTTCCCTTTCCTCCCTTTCGGGTTCAGTGAACTCAATATCGTGTGGTTCGAATGGCGCAAGTTTGGGCTGTTCCTTATCTTCTGAAATCTTTTTAACCTTTTCTGGTTTCTCCTTCTTCTTAGGAACTGGTTTTAGCTCTTCTGGTTCCTCGCCTTCTTTCTTGGGAATCTTTTTGAGGCTCACTTTCTCGGGCTCTTTTTCCTCCTGTTTCGGAACCTTACCTTTGCCGATCTTAAGTTTCTCTGGTTCAGTCTCTTCTGGCTTTTTAGGTTTTGGTTGTCGCTCATAAACCGATTTGTCTTCGATTTTCTCCAGCGGCACCTTCTTTAGTTCTTCGAATTCCTGGTCTAACTTTTCGAGATCAGGCACCTCTTTCTCAGGAAGTTTTGTCTTTCTCTTCTTAATTTTCTTTAATTTAAGAGCATCTTCTACGTTTCGAGAAAGAATTCCATTTTGAACCTCGTTCGGTTCGATGAAGGATATTTTGGGTTTTCGCTCACCAGGTGGCCAGTCGAAGAACGTAATCCGACTTCGTAGTATTACTTTTGGGAATTTGTCCTTCTTACCATCCTTACGTTTAACAAGTGGAGCCTTCTTCAACTTAATCTGACCGAATTGTGGTTTATCAGGTTGGTCGACCTTTAATTTTGTTGGTTTCACTTCAGTCATCTCGAGTTTCACCAATTGCGGTTTCAGTTTCTTTTTGAGCGCCTCAAGATTCTCAACTTCCTCTGGTGTCTTGGGTGTCTTCTTCGGGCGTTTCACGACCTTCTTGGTCTTGACTTTGTCTTCAGGAACCGGTTCAATTGGTTTTATCGGCTCTTCAATGACTGTCGTAACGGGTGCTTTGCCTTCTTCTTCAACAGTGGTCTCTTCAGTAACTTGTTGAATCTTTCCTTTCTTTTTTACAACTCGCTTTTTCGTGATCTTCTTAGGCTTCCCTTCAGGAGTGACTTCTTCTGTCACTTTAGTTTCAGAGGTCTCTTCCACAACTTCCGGTTTATCCTCTTCAATTGGCAGAGGCTTGATGGTTTCCTCAAAGAGAATTTCTTCGACTGGTTCTTCAGTGACCGTGGTAACTGGAGCCTTTCCTTCTTCTTCAACGGTACTTTCCTCAACGACCTGTTGTTTATCACCCTTCTTCTTTGTGATGCGCTTCTTAACAGTCTTCCTCGGTTTTCCTTCAGGCGTGACCTCCTCAGTAACAGTGATCTGTTCACGAACTTCTTCAACTTCCGAAGGTGTCTTATACTCCAGAGCTGGTAATGGTGAAGTGGTTTCATCAAAAACGATTTCTTCAACAGGTTTCTCAATTACACTCTTAACTGGCGCCTTTCCTTCTTCTTCAACGGTGATCTCTTCAGTAACTTGCTGTTTCTTTCCGCTTTTCCTAGTTATGCGCTTCTTAACCACTTTCTTAGGTTTTCCTTCATGAGTTACCTCTTCAGTAACACTGATTCGTTCCTGTACCTCTTCTACGGGAACCGCTTGTTGCTCCTCGGTGGCAGGGAAGTACTCGATAGGCTCTTCATCAACAATCTCTTCCACCGGTTTTTCGCTAATAATCGTAATTGGAGCTTTGCCTTCTTCCATCACTGTGACTTCTTCAGTTACTTGTTGTTTCTTTCCTCGAGTCTTAGTCACCTTCTTTTTGACGATTCTCTTTGGTTTTCCTTCAGATGTGACTTCTTCTTGAACCTTGACCTCTTCGCGAATCTCTTCAACGACTTTCGGTTCATCTCTTTCAGGAATGTCCTCTTCAGGTATTTCAGTCACGGAAGTGACAGCGGGTTTACCTTCTTCTTCAACAGTCACTTCCTCAGTAACCTGTTGTTTCTTACCGCGTTTCTTCGTGATCTTCCTTTTAACGATCTTGCGTGGTTTACCCTCCTCAGTGACTTCTTCCGTTACCGTAACTTGCTCTCTGACTTCCTCAACAGTTGTTGGTGTCACTTCTTCCGGGGCAGGAAGAGCTTCCATATCTTCCTCAGGAAGTACCTCTTCCATAGGCTGTTCCGTTACTGTAACAACTGGGGCTTTGCCTTCCTCTTCGACAACTGTTTCTTCAGTTACTTGTTGTTTTTTGCCTCTCTTTCTGGTGATGAGTTTCTTGGTAACTTTCTTTGGTTTTCCTTCGGCAGTTACCTGGCGAGTGACAGTAACTTGTTCGCGAACTTCCTCTGTGGGAATTGCGTGAATTTTGTTGGTTTCACTTCAGTCATCTCGAGTTTCACCAATTGCGGTTTCAGTTTCTTTTTGAGCGCCTCAAGATTCTCAACTTCCTCTGGTGTCTTGGGTGTCTTCTTCGGGCGTTTCACGACCTTCTTGGTCTTGACTTTGTCTTCAGGAACCGGTTCAATTGGTTTTATCGGCTCTTCAATGACTGTCGTAACGGGTGCTTTGCCTTCTTCTTCAACAGTGGTCTCTTCAGTAACTTGTTGAATCTTTCCTTTCTTTTTTACAACTCGCTTTTTCGTGATCTTCTTAGGCTTGCCTTCAGGAGTGACTTCTTCTGTCACTTTAGTTTCAGAGGTCTCTTCCACAACTTCCGGTTTATCCTCTTCAATTGGCAGAGGCTTGATGGTTTCCTCAAAGAGAATTTCTTCGACTGGTTCTTCAGTGACCGTGGTAACTGGAGCCTTTCCTTCTTCTTCAACGGTACTTTCCTCAACGACCTGTTGTTTATCACCCTTCTTCTTTGTGATGCGCTTCTTAACAGTCTTCCTCGGTTTTCCTTCAGGCGTGACCTCCTCAGTAACAGTGATCTGTTCACGAACTTCTTCAACTTCCGAAGGTGTCTTATACTCCAGAGCTGGTAATGGTGAAGTGGTTTCATCAAAAACGATTTCTTCAACAGGTTTCTCAATTACACTCTTAACTGGCGCCTTTCCTTCTTCTTCAACGGTGATCTCTTCAGTAACTTGCTGTTTCTTTCCGCTTTTCCTAGTTATGCGCTTCTTAACCACTTTCTTAGGTTTTCCTTCATGAGTTACCTCTTCAGTAACACTGATTCGTTCCTGTACCTCTTCTACGGGAACCGCTTGTTGCTCCTCGGTGGCAGGGAAGTACTCGATAGGCTCTTCATCAACAATCTCTTCCACCGGTTTTTCGCTAATAATCGTAATTGGAGCTTTGCCTTCTTCCATCACTGTGACTTCTTCAGTTACTTGTTGTTTCTTTCCTCGAGTCTTAGTCACCTTCTTTTTGACGATTCTCTTTGGTTTTCCTTCAGATGTGACTTCTTCTTGAACCTTGACCTCTTCGCGAATCTCTTCAACGACTTTCGGTTCATCTCTTTCAGGAATGTCCTCTTCAGGTATTTCAGTCACGGAAGTGACAGCGGGTTTACCTTCTTCTTCAACAGTCACTTCCTCAGTAACCTGTTGTTTCTTACCGCGTTTCTTCGTGATCTTCCTTTTAACGATCTTGCGTGGTTTACCCTCCTCAGTGACTTCTTCCGTTACCGTAACTTGCTCTCTGACTTCCTCAACAGTTGTTGGTGTCACTTCTTCCGGGGCAGGAAGAGCTTCCATATCTTCCTCAGGAAGTACCTCTTCCATAGGCTGTTCCGTTACTGTAACAACTGGGGCTTTGCCTTCCTCTTCGACAACTGTTTCTTCAGTTACTTGTTGTTTTTTGCCTCTCTTTCTGGTGATGAGTTTCTTGGTAACTTTCTTTGGTTTTCCTTCGGCAGTTACCTGGCGAGTGACAGTAACTTGTTCGCGAACTTCCTCTGTGGGAATTGCGTGCTCTTCTTCAGGATACTCTAAGACAGGAATCTCCTCGAGAGGTTTCTCAGTCATGCTCTTCACCGGAACTTTACCGACCTCTTCGACTGTGACCTCTTCAACTACCTTCTGATCTTTACCCTTCTTTTTCAATATCCGTTTCTTAGTAATTTTCTTTGGAATACCTTCGGGCGTAACTTCTTCGGTTACAGTCACTTGCTCGGTCACTTCCTCGACGGTCGGTTTAAATTCTTCGGTAATCGGTAAGGGCGTGTAAGTCTCCTCTTCGATTACTTCCTCTGTAGGTAATTCAGTCACTGTAGTAATCGGAGCGCTTCCTTCTTCTTCAACCGTTTCTTCGACCGTGACTGTTCGTTTCTTACCGCGTTTCACAGCGATCTTTTTCTTTGTGATTTTCTTTGGTTTACCATCCTCTGGTGTAACTTCGGTAACAGTAACTTGTTCACGAATTTCGACATCTTCTGGAACTTCAGCCTCCTCAACAGGTCTTGGTACTATTGTCTTCTCAGATACAATTTCTTCAACTGGTTCTTCAGTAACGGTTGTGACTGGTTCCTTTCCGTCCTCCTCAACGGTTGTTTCTTCAACCACTTGTTGCTTCTTTCCTTTCTTTTTGAGAATGTGCTTTTTCGTAACCTTTTTATGTTTCTTATCTGGAGTCTCCTCAATATGTTCAGTTGTTATAATTTCCACGGAGTCTGGGACCTCATCTTGGTCAGATGGAATAAATTTAAGAGTATCGTCGTGTGGTTTTTCTTCTTCGTTGGCATCTTTTGGCTTTATCCAGGGCTTTAGGTTAACATCTTCTTTATCCTCGTCGGGTTTGTCTCGTTGAGGAATTCGGAATTTCTTATCCGGAGTTTCTTCTGGTTCCTTTTTCTTAGGAATTCCGGGGACTATTGGAATTTGCTCCTCTTCTTGTATTGGTTTCTTAGGTTTGCGTTTTGGTTTTTTCTTTTCTTCTGGTCCAATAACAGGTTTTTCCTCTTGGCCGAATTCCAGTGGTTCTCGCTCAGCATGCTCTGGTTCGGTAAAGTCAATATCATATGGTTTAAATTCAGGAGCTTCAGGATATTCAGCTTGATCCTTTGGTTTCTTTTCAGGAGCGGCTTTCTCTTTCTTTTTAGGAGTAGGCTTCAATTCTTCGGTATCTTTAGTCTCCTTCTGAGGAATTTTCTTCAAACTGACCTTCTCTGGTTCCTCCTCTTCCTTTTCAGGAACTTTACCTTTACCAATTTTTAGCTTCTCTTTTGGTTTTTCTTTCGGCTTTTCTGGTTTAGGTTGTCTTTCATAAACTGATTGGTCTTCAACCTTTTCTAGCGGGACTTTCTTCAGTTCTTCGAATTCCAGATCAAGTTTCTCTAAATCAACTTCATCTCTTTCCTGAGGCTTACGTTTCTTTTGTTTGATCTTTTTTAGTTTTAATGCATCCTCCACATTTCGAGAGAGTTCACCATTTTGAACGTCTATTGGTTCGAGGAAACTTATTTTTGGGAACCTCATGCCAGGTGGCCAATCGAAGAATTTGATACGACTGCGCAGAAGGACCTTCGGGAATTTATCTTTCTTTCCATCCTTTCGTTTCACTATTGGAGCCTTCTTTAGTTTAATCTGTGCAAATTGCGGCTGCTCGGGTTCAGGTTTTCCGATCTTCAACTTGGTTGGCTTGACTTCTGTTATTTGCATCTTCACCAATCCAGGTTTTGCTTTTTGTTTTGGTTCCTTAACATCCTTGGAAACGTCTTCCGGGAGTTCTGGTTGTTCTTCAACTTCGCCTGGATGTTTTGGCTTCTTTTTGATAATTTTCTTAACCTTTTTCATTGGTTTTGTAGCTGTCGAAGTCTCGATAGGTTCATCGAATATAATATCTTCTTCTGGTTGTTCAATGACAGAAGTGATAGGTTCTTTTCCATCTTCTTGAATAGTAACTTCTTCCGTAACTTTTTGGCGTTTTCCCTTCTTTCTCGTAATCCTCTTTTTGATGATCTTCTTGGATTTACCTTCAGGCGTGATCTCGTCAGTCACAGTCAGTTGATGGCGCACAGTTTCATCTTCGGGAGACTTTTCATCTCCTGGTTGAATTTCTTCGTCGTATAAGACTTCCTCAACTGGTTGTTCAATCTCTTCAGTTACTGGGGCCTTTCCTTCTTCTTCAACTGTTGTTTGTTCTGTTACTTGTTGTTTGATGCCCTTCTTTTTGACGATACGTTTCTTGGTGACTTTCTTTAGTTTTCCTTCATGAGTTACTTCCTCAGTCACTGTTACTTGTTCACGAGTTTCGTCAACATCTGTAGGTGCAATCTCTTTCATTTCAGGAAGAGGCTTAATTGTCTCTTCTGAAATTATCTCTTCCTCGGGTTGTTCGATAACCGATGTAACAGGAGCCTTACCCTCTTCTTCAACAGTTATCACATCAGTGACTTGTCGCTTATTATCCTTCTTCTTAGAAATTCTCTTTTTAATGATTTTCTTTGGTTTGCCTTCCTTTGTTGTTTCCTGAGTGACGGTTACCTCTTCCTGTACTTCTTCTGTTTCATCAGGTGTTATCATTTCTGGTGCAGGTAATGGTTTAGCTGTTTCATCGTAAAGTATTTCTTCAACAGGTATTTCAGTAATAGTGGTCACTGGAGCCTTATCATCCTCCACTACAGTTTCTTCTTCAGTGATTTGCTGTTTCTTACCTTTCTTTTTGATAATACGTCTCTTGATAACTTTCTTACGTTTACCCTCAGGTGTGATTTCTTCGGTAGCAGTTACTTGTTCACGAACTTCTTCACTTTCATCAGGCTTCATGAATTCAGGCACCGGCAAAGGTTCAGTGGTTTCGTCGTAAAGAATTTCTTCCACTGGCTTTTCAGTGACTTTAGTCACAGGAGCTTTTCCTTGCTCTTCAATGATCTCTTCTTCAGTCACTTGTTGCTTTCGTCCCTTCTTTCTGATTATCTTCTTCTTGATAATCTTCTTCTCTTTACCCTCCGGTGTTATATCCTTTGTCACTGTCACTTGTTCCTGAACTTCTTCTGATTCAGTGGGTTCGATAAATTCAGGAGCAGCGAGAGGCACAAGAGAATCATCATAAATGACCTCTTCGACTGGTAACTGAGTGACTGTTGTCACTGGAGCTTTGCCTTCCTCTAGCACAGTCTGTTCTTCTGTTACTTGTTGCTTCTTACCTTTCTTTTTGAAGATCTTCTTCCTAATCACTTTTCTAGGTTTGCCCTCGTGTGTTATTTCTTCGGTTACTGTCACCTGTTCACGAGTTTCCTCTGATTCAACAGGTTTAACGCTTTCTGGGCCTGGGAAGGCGTGGACAGTGTCATCATATAGAATTTCTTCAACTGGTTTTTCAGTTACTGTCAGCACAGGAGCTTTACCTTCTTCTACAACTGTTTCTTCTTCGGTAACCTGTTGTTTCCTTCCTTTCTTTTTAATGATCTTCTTCTTGATGACTTTCTTTGTTTTACCTTCTGGAGTCGTCTCTTCGGTAACAGTAACTTGTTCGCGCACTTCTTCAGATTCGAATGGTTTAACTAATTCAGGCCCAGGCAATGGTTCAACCCTGTCGTCGTAAATAATTTCTTCAACAGGTTTCTCAGTTACTGTTACAATCGGAGCTGCACCATCTTCGACAACTGTTTCTTCTTCAGTTACTTGTTGCTTCTTCCCCTTCTTTTTGGTAATTTTCTTTTTAATAATTTTCCTTGTTTTACCCTCGCGTGTTTTTTCCTCAGTTACAGTTACTTGTTCCCTTACCTCTTCAGATTCAGTTGGTTTTCCAAACTCTAAAGTTGGTAGGGGTTCCGTAGTTTCGTCATAGAGAATTTCTTCAATGGGTTTTTCAGTGACAGTTACAACCGGAGCTTTGCCATCCTCGACAACGGTTTCTTCTTCAGTAACTTGTTGTTTCTTTCCCTTCTTTTTGATAATCTTCTTCTTGATGACCTTCTTCGTTTTACCTTCAGGTGTTCTTTCCTCAGTCACAGTTACTTGTTCTCGTACCTCTTCTGATTCAGTTGGTTTTTCAAACTCTACACTTGGCAATGGTTCAGTGGTTTCGTCATAGATAATCTCTTCAACTGGCTTTTCAGTCACAGTTAGCACAGGAGCTTTACCATCCTCTACAACTGTTTCTTCTTCAGTAACCTGTTGTTTCTTTCCCTTCTTTTTAATGATCTTCTTCTTGATGACTTTCTTCGTTTTACCTTCTGGTGTCGTCTCCTCGGTAACCGTAACCTGTTCACGCACTTCTTCAGATTCAGTTGGCTTACCAAATTCTACAACTGGCAACGGTTCAGTTGTTTCGTCATACAGAATCTCTTCAACTGGTTTCTCAATTACCGTTGTTACAGGAGCTTTACCTTCTTCTTCAACAGTCTCTTCTTCAGTGACCTGTTGCTTCTTGCCCTTCTTACTGGTGATGCGCCTTTTCGTTACTTTCTTTGGTTTGCCTGTCAACGTAACTTCTTCTGTCACAGTCACCTGTTCCTGAACCTCTTCAACATCATCAGGCTTCACTGTTTCAGGCACCAGGATAATTTCAGCAGGTTTGTCGTAAAGAATTTCTTCAACAGGTACTTCGGTCACTGTTGTTATAGGAGCTTTGCCTTCCTCGATAATGGTTTCTTCTTCAGTAACTTGTTGTTTTCTTCCTCTCTTCTTAAAGATCCTTTTCTTAATGACTTTCTTAGGCTTACCTTCATGAGTGACCTCCTCAGTGACTGTTACCTGTTCGCGAATTTCTTCACTTTCTCCAGGTTGTACTAATTCCATTGTGGGAATTGACTGTGTTGTCTCGTCGTACAATACTTCTTCTACAGGCTTTTCAATGACTTTTGTTACAGGGGCCTTGTCTCCTTCTTGAATTGTTACTTCTTCTGTAACTTGCTGTTTTCTGCCCTTCTTCTTGATGATCTTCTTCTTTATGATTCTTTTTGGTTTGCCATCGTGAGTGACTTCTTCAGTAACGGTAACCTGTTCTCGAACTTCTTCAGTTTCAATAGGCTTCACAGCCTTTATCGCTGAAATCGGTCCAGTTGTTTCATCGAAAATGATCTCTTCAATCGGTCTTTCAATCACTCGTGTTACTGGAGCTTTTCCTTCCTCCTGAACAGTTTCTTCTTCAGTTACTTGTTGCGTTCTTCCCTTCTTCTTGACAACTTGCTTTTTAATTACTTTCTTCGATTTACCTTCGGGAGTTATTTCCTCTGTCACCGTCACCTGTTCACGAACCTCCTCTGACTCTTTAGGCTGGTCCAATTCAGGCACTGATAATGGTTTGATGGTTTCGTACAAAACTTCTTCTATTGGTTTTTCTGTAATAGTTGTCACTGGAGCTCTGCCCTCTTCTTCAACAGTGACTTCTTCAGTTACCTGTTGCTTCCTGCCCTTCTTTTTGATTATCTTCTTTTTAGTAGTTTTCTTAGGTTTGCCCTCATGAGTGATCTCTTCAGTTACTGTTACCTGTTCGCGGACTTCTTCAGTTTCCGCTGGTCTTTGGAATTCTGTTACTGGGAGCGGTTCAGTTGATTCATCAGGAATGATTTCTTCAACTGGCTTCTCAGTAACAGTTTTAATTGGAGTCTTGCCCTCTTCTTCAACAGTAACCTCTTCAGTTACCTGTTGCTTCTTGCCCTTCTTTCTGATAATCTTCTTTTTAGTAGTTTTCTTAGGTTTGCCTTCATGAGTGATTTCTTCAGTTACTGTTACCTGTTCACGGACTTCTTCAGTTTCTGTTGGTCTCTGTAATTCTGTCATTGGAAGTGTTTCAGTTGATTCATCAGGGATGATTTCTTCAACTGGCTTCTTAATAACAGTGGTCACCGGAGCCTTGCCCTCTTCTTCAACAGTAACCTCTTCAGTTACCTGTTGCTTCTTGCCCTTCTTTCTGATAATCTTCTTTTTAGTAGTTTTCTTAGGTTTGCCCTCATGAGTTATTTCTTCAGTTACTGTTACCTGTTCGCGGACTTCTTCAGTTTCCGCTGGTCTTTGGAATTCTGTTACTGGGAGCGGTTCAGTTGATTCATCAGGGATGATTTCTTCAACTGGCTTCTCAGTAACAGTTTTAACTGGAGCCTTGCCCTCTTCTTCAACAGTAACCTCTTCAGTTACCTGCTGCTTCTTGCCCTTCTTTCTGATAATCTTCTTTTTAGTAGTTCTCTTAGGTTTGCCTTCATGAGTGATTTCTTCAGTTACTGTTACCTGTTCACGGACTTCTTCAGTTTCTGTTGGTCTCTGTAATTCTGTCATTGTGAGCGGTTCAGTTGATTCATCAGGAATGATTTCTTCAACTGGCTTCTCAGTAACAGTTTTAACTGGAGCCTTGCCCTCTTCTTCAACAGTAACCTCTTCAGTTACCTGCTGCTTCTTGCCCTTCTTTCTAATAATCTTCTTTTTAGTAGTTTTCTTAGGTTTGCCCTCATGAGTTATTTCTTCAGTTACTGTTACCTGTTCGCGGACTTCTTCAGTTTCCCCTGGTCTTTGGAATTCTGTCACTGGGAGCGGTTCAGTTGATTCATCAGGAATGATTTCTTCAACTGGCTTCT